>NW_027370195.1:0-37576 GCF_046119375.1 Phyllobates terribilis
GGTGCAATTCTGAAATTTTTTGCTTTTTCCTGCTAATCCTAGCATGATAAAGAAGATTCAAAGAGAGTGAGATGCCAGCTCCTTTCATTCAGTCAGTAGCTTCAAACATTTCTGGTATATGAAAAACATGTTTTTCAATGGCAAAAATCAATGAATATTGTAAATGCACAAACAGTAATATCTCCACATTGCACGGTGCAATTCTGAAATTTTTAGCTTTTTCCTGTTAATCCTAGCATGATAAAGAAGATTCAAAGAGAGTGAGATGCCAGCTCCTTTCATTCAGTCAGTAGCTTCAAACATTTCTGGTATATGAAAAACATGTTTTTCAATGGCAAAAATCAATGAATATTGTAAATGCACAAACAGTAATATCTCCACATTGCAAGGTGCAATTCTGAAATTTTTTGCTTTTTCCTGTTAATCCTAGCATGATAAAGAAGATTCAAAGAGAGTGAGATGCCAGCTCCTTTCATTCAGTCAGTAGCTTCAAACATTTCTGGTATATGAAAAACATGTTTTTCAATGGCATAAATCAATGAATATTGTAAATGCACAAACAGTAATATCTCCACATTGCAAGGTGCAATTCTGAAATTTTTTGCTTTTTCCTGCTAATCCTAGCATGATAAAGAAGATTCAAAGAGAGTGAGATGCCAGCTCCTTTCATTCAGTCAGTAGCTTCAAACATTTCTGGTATATGAAAAACATGTTTTTCAATGGCAAAAATCAATGAATATTGTAAATGCACAAACAGTAATATCTCCACATTGCACGGTGCAATTCTGAAATTTTTAGCTTTTTCCTGTTAATCCTAGCATGATAAAGAAGATTCAAAGAGAGTGAGATGCCAGCTCCTTTCATTCAGTCAGTAGCTTCAAACATTTCTGGTATATGAAAAACATGTTTTTCAATGGCAAAAATCAATGAATATTGTAAATGCACAAACAGTAATATCTCCACATTGCAAGGTGCAATTCTGAAATTTTTTGCTTTTTCCTGCTAATCCTAGCATGATAAAGAAGATTCAAAGAGAGTGAGATGCCAGCTCCTTTCATTCAGTCAGTAGCTTCAAACATTTCTGGTATATGAAAAACATGTTTTTCAATGGCAAAAATCAATGAATATTGTAAATGCACAAACAGTAATATCTCCACATTGCACGGTGCAATTCTGAAATTTTTAGCTTTTTCCTGTTAATCCTAGCATGATAAAGAAGATTCAAAGAGAGTGAGATGCCAGCTCCTTTCATTCAGTCAGTAGCTTCAAACATTTCTGGTATATGAAAAACATGTTTTTCAATGGCAAAAATCAATGAATATTGTAAATGCACAAACAGTAATATCTCCACATTGCAAGGTGCAATTCTGAAATTTTTTGCTTTTTCCTGTTAATCCTAGCATGATAAAGAAGATTCAAAGAGAGTGAGATGCCAGCTCCTTTCATTCAGTCAGTAGCTTCAAACATTTCTGGTATATGAAAAACATGTTTTTCAATGGCAAAAATCAATGAATATTGTAAATGCACAAACAGTAATATCTCCACATTGCAAGGTGCAATTCTGAAATTTTTTGCTTTTTCCTGCTAATCCTAGCATGATAAAGAAGATTCAAAGAGAGTGAGATGCCAGCTCCTTTCATTCAGTCAGTAGCTTCAAACATTTCTGGTATATGAAAAACATGTTTTTCAATGGCAAAAATCAATGAATATTGTAAATGCACAAACAGTAATATCTCCACATTGCACGGTGCAATTCTGAAATTTTTAGCTTTTTCCTGTTAATCCTAGCATGATAAAGAAGATTCAAAGAGAGTGAGATGCCAGCTCCTTTCATTCAGTCAGTAGCTTCAAACATTTCTGGTATATGAAAAACATGTTTTTCAATGGCAAAAATCAATGAATATTGTAAATGCACAAACAGTAATATCTCCACATTGCAAGGTGCAATTCTGAAATTTTTTGCTTTTTCCTGCTAATCCTAGCATGATAAAGAAGATTCAAAGAGAGTGAGATGCCAGCTCCTTTCATTCAGTCAGTAGCTTCAAACATTTCTGGTATATGAAAAACATGTTTTTCAATGGCAAAAATCAATGAATATTGTAAATGCACAAACAGTAATATCTCCACATTGCACGGTGCAATTCTGAAATTTTTAGCTTTTTCCTGTTAATCCTAGCATGATAAAGAAGATTCAAAGAGAGTGAGATGCCAGCTCCTTTCATTCAGTCAGTAGCTTCAAACATTTCTGGTATATGAAAAACATGTTTTTCAATGGCAAAAATCAATGAATATTGTAAATGCACAAACAGTAATATCTCCACATTGCAAGGTGCAATTCTGAAATTTTTTGCTTTTTCCTGTTAATCCTAGCATGATAAAGAAGATTCAAAGAGAGTGAGATGCCAGCTCCTTTCATTCAGTCAGTAGCTTCAAACATTTCTGGTATATGAAAAACATGTTTTTCAATGGCAAAAATCAATGAATATTGTAAATGCACAAACAGTAATATCTCCACATTGCAAGGTGCAATTCTGAAATTTTTTGCTTTTTCCTGCTAATCCTAGCATGATAAAGAAGATTCAAAGAGAGTGAGATGCCAGCTCCTTTCATTCAGTCAGTAGCTTCAAACATTTCTGGTATATGAAAAACATGTTTTTCAATGGCAAAAATCAATGAATATTGTAAATGCACAAACAGTAATATCTCCACATTGCACGGTGCAATTCTGAAATTTTTAGCTTTTTCCTGTTAATCCTAGCATGATAAAGAAGATTCAAAGAGAGTGAGATGCCAGCTCCTTTCATTCAGTCAGTAGCTTCAAACATTTCTGGACGTTTTTCAATGGCAAAAATCAATGAATATTGTAAATGCACAAACAGTAATATCTCCACATTGCAAGGTGCAATTCTGAAATTTTTTGCTTTTTCCTGTTAATCCTAGCATGATAAAGAAGATTCAAAGAGAGTGAGATGCCAGCTCCTTTCATTCAGTCAGTAGCTTCAAACATTTCTGGTATATGAAAAACATGTTTTTCAATGGCAAAAATCAATGAATATTGTAAATGCACAAACAGTAATATCTCCACATTGCAAGGTGCAATTCTGAAATTTTTTGCTTTTTCCTGTTAATCCTAGCATGATAAAGAAGATTCAAAGAGAGTGAGATGCCAGCTCCTTTCATTCAGTCAGTAGCTTCAAACATTTCTGGTATATGAAAAACATGTTTTTCAATGGCAAAAATCAATGAATATTGTAAATGCACAAACAGTAATATCTCCACATTGCAAGGTGCAATTCTGAAATTTTTTGCTTTTTCCTGCTAATCCTAGCATGATAAAGAAGATTCAAAGAGAGTGAGATGCCAGCTCCTTTCAATCAGTCAGTAGCTTCAAACATTTCTGGTATATGAAAAACATGTTTTTCAACGGCAAAAATCAATGAATATTGTAAATGCACAAACAGTAATATCTCCACATTGCACGGTGCAATTCTGAAATTTTTAGCTTTTTCCTGTTAATCCTAGCATGATAAAGAAGATTCAAAGAGAGTGAGATGCCAGCTCCTTTCATTCAGTCAGTAGCTTCAAACATTTCTGGTATATGAAAAACATGTTTTTCAATGGCAAAAATCAATGAATATTGTAAATGCACAAACAGTAATATCTCCACATTGCAAGGTGCAATTCTGAAATTGTTTGCTTTTTCCTGCTAATCCTAGCATGAT
The DNA here is from genome assembly GCF_046119375.1 of Phyllobates terribilis. Lineage (NCBI taxonomy): Eukaryota > Metazoa > Chordata > Amphibia > Anura > Dendrobatidae > Phyllobates > Phyllobates terribilis. The sequence goes on from NW_027370195.1 coordinate 3,723, forward strand.
AAAGAAGATTCAGAGTGAGATGCCAGCTCCTTTCATTCAGTCAGTAGCTTCAAACATTTCTGGTATATGAAAAACGTTTTTCAATGGCAAAAATCAATGAATATTGTAAATGCACAAACAGTAATATCTCCACATTGCAAGGTGCAATTCTGAAATGTTTTGCTTTTTCCTGCTAATCCTAGCATGATAAAGAAGATTCAAAGAGAGTGAGATGCCAGCTCCTTTCAATCAGTCAGTAGCTTCAAACATTTCTGGTATATGAAAAACATGTTTTTCAATGGCAAAAATCAATGAATATTGTAAATGCACAAACAGTAATATCTCCACATTGCACGGTGCAATTCTGAAATTTTTTGCTTTTTCCTGCTAATCCTAGCATGATAAAGAAGATTCAAAGAGAGTGAGATGCCAGCTCCTTTCATTCAGTCAGTAGCTTCAAACATTTCTGGACGTTTTTCAATGGCAAAAATCAATGAATATTGTAAATGCACAAACAGTAATATCTCCACATTGCAAGGTGCAATTCTGAAATTTTTTGCTTTTTCCTGTTAATCCTAGCATGATAAAGAAGATTCAAAGAGAGTGAGATGCCAGCTCCTTTCATTCAGTCAGTAGCTTCAAACATTTCTGGTATATGAAAAACATGTTTTTCAATGGCAAAAATCAATGAATATTGTAAATGCACAAACAGTAATATCTCCACATTGCAAGGTGCAATTCTGAAATTTTTTGCTTTATCCTGCTAATCCTAGCATGATAAAGAAGATTCAAAGAGAGTGAGATGCCAGCTCCTTTCATTCAGTCAGTAGCTTCAAACATTTCTGGTATATGAAAAACATGTTTTTCAATGGCAAAAATCAATGAATATTGTAAATGCACAAACAGTAATATCTCCACATTGCAAGGTGCAATTCTGAAATTGTTTGCTTTTTCCTGCTAATCCTAGCATGATAAAGAAGATTCAGAGTGAGATGCCAGCTCCTTTCATTCAGTCAGTAGCTTCAAACATTTCTGGTATATGAAAAACATGTTTTTCAATGGCAAAAATCAATGAATATTGTAAATGCACAAACAGTAATATCTCCACATTGCAAGGTGCAATTCTGAAATTTTTTGCTTTTTCCTGCTAATCCTAGCATGATAAAGAAGATTCAAAGAGAGTGAGATGCCAGCTCCTTTCATTCAGTCAGTAGCTTCAAACATTTCTGGACGTTTTTCAATGGCAAAAATCAATGAATATTGTAAATGCACAAACAGTAATATCTCCACATTGCAAGGTGCAATTCTGAAATTTTTTGCTTTTTCCTGCTAATCCTAGCATGATAAACAAGATTCAAAGAGAGTGAGATGCCAGCTCCTTTCATTCAGTCAGTAGCTTCAAACATTTCTGGTATATGAAAAACATGTTTTTCAATGGCAAAAATCAATGAATATTGTAAATGCACAAACAGTAATATCTCCACATTGCACGGTGCAATTCTGAAATTTTTAGCTTTTTCCTGTTAATCCTAGCATGATAAAGAAGATTCAAAGAGAGTGAGATGCCAGCTCCTTTCATTCAGTCAGTAGCTTCAAACATTTCTGGTATATGAAAAACATGTTTTTCAATGGCAAAAATCAATGAATATTGTAAATGCACAAACAGTAATATCTCCACATTGCACGGTGCAATTCTGAAATTTTTAGCTTTTTCCTGTTAATCCTAGCATGATAAAGAAGATTCAAAGAGAGTGAGATGCCAGCTCCTTTCATTCAGTCAGTAGCTTCAAACATTTCTGGTATATGAAAAACATGTTTTTCAATGGCAAAAATCAATGAATATTGTAAATGCACAAACAGTAATATCTCCACATTGCAAGGTGCAATTCTGAAATTTTTTGCTTTTTCCTGCTAATCCTAGCATGATAAAGAAGATTCAAAGAGAGTGAGATGCCAGCTCCTTGCATTCAGTCAGTAGCTTCAAACATTTCTGGTATATGAAAAACATGTTTTTCAATGGCAAAAATCAATGAATATTGTAAATGCACAAACAGTAATATCTCCACATTGCACGGTGCAATTCTGAAATTTTTAGCTTTTTCCTGTTAATCCTAGCATGATAAAGAAGATTCAAAGAGAGTGAGATGCCAGCTCCTTTCATTCAGTCAGTAGCTTCAAACATTTCTGGACGTTTTTCAATGGCAAAAATCAATGAATATTGTAAATGCACAAACAGTAATATCTCCACATTGCAAGGTGCAATTCTGAAATTTTTTGCTTTTTCCTGCTAATCCTAGCATGATAAAGAAGATTCAAAGAGAGTGAGATGCCAGCTCCTTTCATTCAGTCAGTAGCTTCAAACATTTCTGGTATATGAAAAACATGTTTTTCAATGGCAAAAATCAATGAATATTGTAAATGCACAAACAGTAATATCTCCACATTGCACGGTGCAATTCTGAAATTTTTAGCTTTTTCCTGTTAATCCTAGCATGATAAAGAAGATTCAAAGAGAGTGAGATGCCAGCTCCTTTCATTCAGTCAGTAGCTTCAAACATTTCTGGTATATGAAAAACATGTTTTTCAATGGCAAAAATCAATGAATATTGTAAATGCACAAACAGTAATATCTCCACATTGCAAGGTGCAATTCTGAAATTTTTTGCTTTTTCCTGTTAATCCTAGCATGATAAAGAAGATTCAAAGAGAGTGAGATGCCAGCTCCTTTCATTCAGTCAGTAGCTTCAAACATTTCTGGTATATGAAAAACATGTTTTTCAATGGCAAAAATCAATGAATATTGTAAATGCACAAACAGTAATATCTCCACATTGCAAGGTGCAATTCTGAAATTTTTTGCTTTTTCCTGCTAATCCTAGCATGATAAAGAAGATTCAAAGAGAGTGAGATGCCAGCTCCTTTCATTCAGTCAGTAGCTTCAAACATTTCTGGTATATGAAAAACATGTTTTTCAATGGCAAAAATCAATGAATATTGTAAATGCACAAACAGTAATATCTCCACATTGCACGGTGCAATTCTGAAATTTTTAGCTTTTTCCTGTTAATCCTAGCATGATAAAGAAGATTCAAAGAGAGTGAGATGCCAGCTCCTTTCATTCAGTCAGTAGCTTCAAACATTTCTGGACGTTTTTCAATGGCAAAAATCAATGAATATTGTAAATGCACAAACAGTAATATCTCCACATTGCAAGGTGCAATTCTGAAATTTTTTGCTTTTTCCTGTTAATCCTAGCATGATAAAGAAGATTCAAAGAGAGTGAGATGCCAGCTCCTTTCATTCAGTCAGTAGCTTCAAACATTTCTGGTATATGAAAAACATGTTTTTCAATGGCAAAAATCAATGAATATTGTAAATGCACAAACAGTAATATCTCCACATTGCAAGGTGCAATTCTGAAATTTTTTGCTTTTTCCTGTTAATCCTAGCATGATAAAGAAGATTCAAAGAGAGTGAGATGCCAGCTCCTTTCATTCAGTCAGTAGCTTCAAACATTTCTGGTATATGAAAAACATGTTTTTCAATGGCAAAAATCAATGAATATTGTAAATGCACAAACAGTAATATCTCCACATTGCAAGGTGCAATTCTGAAATTTTTTGCTTTTTCCTGCTAATCCTAGCATGATAAAGAAGATTCAAAGAGAGTGAGATGCCAGCTCCTTTCAATCAGTCAGTAGCTTCAAACATTTCTGGTATATGAAAAACATGTTTTTCAACGGCAAAAATCAATGAATATTGTAAATGCACAAACAGTAATATCTCCACATTGCACGGTGCAATTCTGAAATTTTTAGCTTTTTCCTGTTAATCCTAGCATGATAAAGAAGATTCAAAGAGAGTGAGATGCCAGCTCCTTTCATTCAGTCAGTAGCTTCAAACATTTCTGGTATATGAAAAACATGTTTTTCAATGGCAAAAATCAATGAATATTGTAAATGCACAAACAGTAATATCTCCACATTGCAAGGTGCAATTCTGAAATTGTTTGCTTTTTCCTGCTAATCCTAGCATGATAAAGAAGATTCAGAGTGAGATGCCAGCTCCTTTCATTCAGTCAGTAGCTTCAAACATTTCTGGTATATGAAAAACGTTTTTCAATGGCAAAAATCAATGAATATTGTAAATGCACAAACAGTAATATCTCCACATTGCAAGGTGCAATTCTGAAATTTTTTGCTTTTTCCTGCTAATCCTAGCATGATAAAGAAGATTCAAAGAGAGTGAGATGCCAGCTCCTTTCAATCAGTCAGTAGCTTCAAACATTTCTGGTATATGAAAAACATGTTTTTCAATGGCAAAAATCAATGAATATTGTAAATGCACAAACAGTAATATCTCCACATTGCACGGTGCAATTCTGAAATTTTTTGCTTTTTCCTGCTAATCCTAGCATGATAAAGAAGATTCAAAGAGAGTGAGATGCCAGCTCCTTTCATTCAGTCAGTAGCTTCAAACATTTCTGGACGTTTTTCAATGGCAAAAATCAATGAATATTGTAAATGCACAAACAGTAATATCTCCACATTGCAAGGTGCAATTCTGAAATTTTTTGCTTTTTCCTGTTAATCCTAGCATGATAAAGAAGATTCAAAGAGAGTGAGATGCCAGCTCCTTTCATTCAGTCAGTAGCTTCAAACATTTCTGGTATATGAAAAACATGTTTTTCAATGGCAAAAATCAATGAATATTGTAAATGCACAAACAGTAATATCTCCACATTGCAAGGTGCAATTCTGAAATTTTTTGCTTTATCCTGCTAATCCTAGCATGATAAAGAAGATTCAAAGAGAGTGAGATGCCAGCTCCTTTCATTCAGTCAGTAGCTTCAAACATTTCTGGTATATGAAAAACATGTTTTTCAATGGCAAAAATCAATGAATATTGTAAATGCACAAACAGTAATATCTCCACATTGCACGGTGCAATTCTGAAATTTTTAGCTTTTTCCTGTTAATCCTAGCATGATAAAGAAGATTCAAAGAGAGTGAGATGCCAGCTCCTTTCATTCAGTCAGTAGCTTCAAACATTTCTGGTATATGAAAAACATGTTTTTCAATGGCAAAAATCAATGAATATTGTAAATGCACAAACAGTAATATCTCCACATTGCAAGGTGCAATTCTGAAATTGTTTGCTTTTTCCTGCTAATCCTAGCATGATAAAGAAGATTCAGAGTGAGATGCCAGCTCCTTTCATTCAGTCAGTAGCTTCAAACATTTCTGGTATATGAAAAACATGTTTTTCAATGGCAAAAATCAATGAATATTGTAAATGCACAAACAGTAATATCTCCACATTGCACGGTGCAATTCTGAAATTTTTAGCTTTTTCCTGTTAATCCTAGCATGATAAAGAAGATTCAAAGAGAGTGAGATGCCAGCTCCTTTCATTCAGTCAGTAGCTTCAAACATTTCTGGTATATGAAAAACATGTTTTTCAATGGCAAAAATCAATGAATATTGTAAATGCACAAACAGTAATATCTCCACATTGCAAGGTGCAATTCTGAAATTTTTTGCTTTTTCCTGTTAATCCTAGCATGATAAAGAAGATTCAAAGAGAGTGAGATGCCAGCTCCTTTCATTCAGTCAGTAGCTTCAAACATTTCTGGTATATGAAAAACATGTTTTTCAATGGCAAAAATCAATGAATATTGTAAATGCACAAACAGTAATATCTCCACATTGCAAGGTGCAATTCTGAAATTTTTTGCTTTTTCCTGCTAATCCTAGCATGATAAAGAAGATTCAAAGAGAGTGAGATGCCAGCTCCTTTCATTCAGTCAGTAGCTTCAAACATTTCTGGTATATGAAAAACATGTTTTTCAATGGCAAAAATCAATGAATATTGTAAATGCACAAACAGTAATATCTCCACATTGCACGGTGCAATTCTGAAATTTTTAGCTTTTTCCTGTTAATCCTAGCATGATAAAGAAGATTCAAAGAGAGTGAGATGCCAGCTCCTTTCATTCAGTCAGTAGCTTCAAACATTTCTGGTATATGAAAAACATGTTTTTCAATGGCAAAAATCAATGAATATTGTAAATGCACAAACAGTAATATCTCCACATTGCAAGGTGCAATTCTGAAATTTTTTGCTTTTTCCTGCTAATCCTAGCATGATAAAGAAGATTCAAAGAGAGTGAGATGCCAGCTCCTTTCATTCAGTCAGTAGCTTCAAACATTTCTGGTATATGAAAAACATGTTTTTCAATGGCAAAAATCAATGAATATTGTAAATGCACAAACAGTAATATCTCCACATTGCACGGTGCAATTCTGAAATTTTTAGCTTTTTCCTGTTAATCCTAGCATGATAAAGAAGATTCAAAGAGAGTGAGATGCCAGCTCCTTTCATTCAGTCAGTAGCTTCAAACATTTCTGGTATATGAAAAACATGTTTTTCAATGGCAAAAATCAATGAATATTGTAAATGCACAAACAGTAATATCTCCACATTGCAAGGTGCAATTCTGAAATTTTTTGCTTTTTCCTGTTAATCCTAGCATGATAAAGAAGATTCAAAGAGAGTGAGATGCCAGCTCCTTTCATTCAGTCAGTAGCTTCAAACATTTCTGGTATATGAAAAACATGTTTTTCAATGGCAAAAATCAATGAATATTGTAAATGCACAAACAGTAATATCTCCACATTGCAAGGTGCAATTCTGAAATTTTTTGCTTTTTCCTGCTAATCCTAGCATGATAAAGAAGATTCAAAGAGAGTGAGATGCCAGCTCCTTTCATTCAGTCAGTAGCTTCAAACATTTCTGGTATATGAAAAACATGTTTTTCAATGGCAAAAATCAATGAATATTGTAAATGCACAAACAGTAATATCTCCACATTGCACGGTGCAATTCTGAAATTTTTAGCTTTTTCCTGTTAATCCTAGCATGATAAAGAAGATTCAAAGAGAGTGAGATGCCAGCTCCTTTCATTCAGTCAGTAGCTTCAAACATTTCTGGACGTTTTTCAATGGCAAAAATCAATGAATATTGTAAATGCACAAACAGTAATATCTCCACATTGCAAGGTGCAATTCTGAAATTTTTTGCTTTTTCCTGTTAATCCTAGCATGATAAAGAAGATTCAAAGAGAGTGAGATGCCAGCTCCTTTCATTCAGTCAGTAGCTTCAAACATTTCTGGTATATGAAAAACATGTTTTTCAATGGCAAAAATCAATGAATATTGTAAATGCACAAACAGTAATATCTCCACATTGCAAGGTGCAATTCTGAAATTTTTTGCTTTTTCCTGTTAATCCTAGCATGATAAAGAAGATTCAAAGAGAGTGAGATGCCAGCTCCTTTCATTCAGTCAGTAGCTTCAAACATTTCTGGTATATGAAAAACATGTTTTTCAATGGCAAAAATCAATGAATATTGTAAATGCACAAACAGTAATATCTCCACATTGCAAGGTGCAATTCTGAAATTTTTTGCTTTTTCCTGCTAATCCTAGCATGATAAAGAAGATTCAAAGAGAGTGAGATGCCAGCTCCTTTCAATCAGTCAGTAGCTTCAAACATTTCTGGTATATGAAAAACATGTTTTTCAACGGCAAAAATCAATGAATATTGTAAATGCACAAACAGTAATATCTCCACATTGCACGGTGCAATTCTGAAATTTTTAGCTTTTTCCTGTTAATCCTAGCATGATAAAGAAGATTCAAAGAGAGTGAGATGCCAGCTCCTTTCATTCAGTCAGTAGCTTCAAACATTTCTGGTATATGAAAAACATGTTTTTCAATGGCAAAAATCAATGAATATTGTAAATGCACAAACAGTAATATCTCCACATTGCAAGGTGCAATTCTGAAATTGTTTGCTTTTTCCTGCTAATCCTAGCATGATAAAGAAGATTCAGAGTGAGATGCCAGCTCCTTTCATTCAGTCAGTAGCTTCAAACATTTCTGGTATATGAAAAACGTTTTTCAATGGCAAAAATCAATGAATATTGTAAATGCACAAACAGTAATATCTCCACATTGCAAGGTGCAATTCTGAAATGTTTTGCTTTTTCCTGCTAATCCTAGCATGATAAAGAAGATTCAAAGAGAGTGAGATGCCAGCTCCTTTCAATCAGTCAGTAGCTTCAAACATTTCTGGTATATGAAAAACATGTTTTTCAATGGCAAAAATCAATGAATATTGTAAATGCACAAACAGTAATATCTCCACATTGCACGGTGCAATTCTGAAATTTTTTGCTTTTTCCTGCTAATCCTAGCATGATAAAGAAGATTCAAAGAGAGTGAGATGCCAGCTCCTTTCATTCAGTCAGTAGCTTCAAACATTTCTGGACGTTTTTCAATGGCAAAAATCAATGAATATTGTAAATGCACAAACAGTAATATCTCCACATTGCAAGGTGCAATTCTGAAATTTTTTGCTTTTTCCTGTTAATCCTAGCATGATAAAGAAGATTCAAAGAGAGTGAGATGCCAGCTCCTTTCATTCAGTCAGTAGCTTCAAACATTTCTGGTATATGAAAAACATGTTTTTCAATGGCAAAAATCAATGAATATTGTAAATGCACAAACAGTAATATCTCCACATTGCAAGGTGCAATTCTGAAATTTTTTGCTTTATCCTGCTAATCCTAGCATGATAAAGAAGATTCAAAGAGAGTGAGATGCCAGCTCCTTTCATTCAGTCAGTAGCTTCAAACATTTCTGGTATATGAAAAACATGTTTTTCAATGGCAAAAATCAATGAATATTGTAAATGCACAAACAGTAATATCTCCACATTGCAAGGTGCAATTCTGAAATTGTTTGCTTTTTCCTGCTAATCCTAGCATGATAAAGAAGATTCAGAGTGAGATGCCAGCTCCTTTCATTCAGTCAGTAGCTTCAAACATTTCTGGTATATGAAAAACATGTTTTTCAATGGCAAAAATCAATGAATATTGTAAATGCACAAACAGTAATATCTCCACATTGCAAGGTGCAATTCTGAAATTTTTTGCTTTTTCCTGCTAATCCTAGCATGATAAAGAAGATTCAAAGAGAGTGAGATGCCAGCTCCTTTCATTCAGTCAGTAGCTTCAAACATTTCTGGACGTTTTTCAATGGCAAAAATCAATGAATATTGTAAATGCACAAACAGTAATATCTCCACATTGCAAGGTGCAATTCTGAAATTTTTTGCTTTTTCCTGCTAATCCTAGCATGATAAACAAGATTCAAAGAGAGTGAGATGCCAGCTCCTTTCATTCAGTCAGTAGCTTCAAACATTTCTGGTATATGAAAAACATGTTTTTCAATGGCAAAAATCAATGAATATTGTAAATGCACAAACAGTAATATCTCCACATTGCACGGTGCAATTCTGAAATTTTTAGCTTTTTCCTGTTAATCCTAGCATGATAAAGAAGATTCAAAGAGAGTGAGATGCCAGCTCCTTTCATTCAGTCAGTAGCTTCAAACATTTCTGGTATATGAAAAACATGTTTTTCAATGGCAAAAATCAATGAATATTGTAAACGCACAAACAGTAATATCTCCACATTGCACGGTGCAATTCTGAAATTTTTAGCTTTTTCCTGTTAATCCTAGCATGATAAAGAAGATTCAAAGAGAGTGAGATGCCAGCTCCTTTCATTCAGTCAGTAGCTTCAAACATTTCTGGTATATGAAAAACATGTTTTTCAATGGCAAAAATCAATGAATATTGTAAATGCACAAACAGTAATATCTCCACATTGCAAGGTGCAATTCTGAAATTTTTTGCTTTTTCCTGCTAATCCTAGCATGATAAAGAAGATTCAAAGAGAGTGAGATGCCAGCTCCTTGCATTCAGTCAGTAGCTTCAAACATTTCTGGTATATGAAAAACATGTTTTTCAATGGCAAAAATCAATGAATATTGTAAATGCACAAACAGTAATATCTCCACATTGCACGGTGCAATTCTGAAATTTTTAGCTTTTTCCTGTTAATCCTAGCATGATAAAGAAGATTCAAAGAGAGTGAGATGCCAGCTCCTTTCATTCAGTCAGTAGCTTCAAACATTTCTGGACGTTTTTCAATGGCAAAAATCAATGAATATTGTAAATGCACAAACAGTAATATCTCCACATTGCAAGGTGCAATTCTGAAATTTTTTGCTTTTTCCTGCTAATCCTAGCATGATAAAGAAGATTCAAAGAGAGTGAGATGCCAGCTCCTTTCATTCAGTCAGTAGCTTCAAACATTTCTGGTATATGAAAAACATGTTTTTCAATGGCAAAAATCAATGAATATTGTAAATGCACAAACAGTAATATCTCCACATTGCACGGTGCAATTCTGAAATTTTTAGCTTTTTCCTGTTAATCCTAGCATGATAAAGAAGATTCAAAGAGAGTGAGATGCCAGCTCCTTTCATTCAGTCAGTAGCTTCAAACATTTCTGGTATATGAAAAACATGTTTTTCAATGGCAAAAATCAATGAATATTGTAAATGCACAAACAGTAATATCTCCACATTGCAAGGTGCAATTCTGAAATTTTTTGCTTTTTCCTGTTAATCCTAGCATGATAAAGAAGATTCAAAGAGAGTGAGATGCCAGCTCCTTTCATTCAGTCAGTAGCTTCAAACATTTCTGGTATATGAAAAACATGTTTTTCAATGGCAAAAATCAATGAATATTGTAAATGCACAAACAGTAATATCTCCACATTGCAAGGTGCAATTCTGAAATTTTTTGCTTTTTCCTGCTAATCCTAGCATGATAAAGAAGATTCAAAGAGAGTGAGATGCCAGCTCCTTTCATTCAGTCAGTAGCTTCAAACATTTCTGGTATATGAAAAACATGTTTTTCAATGGCAAAAATCAATGAATATTGTAAATGCACAAACAGTAATATCTCCACATTGCACGGTGCAATTCTGAAATTTTTAGCTTTTTCCTGTTAATCCTAGCATGATAAAGAAGATTCAAAGAGAGTGAGATGCCAGCTCCTTTCATTCAGTCAGTAGCTTCAAACATTTCTGGACGTTTTTCAATGGCAAAAATCAATGAATATTGTAAATGCACAAACAGTAATATCTCCACATTGCAAGGTGCAATTCTGAAATTTTTTGCTTTTTCCTGTTAATCCTAGCATGATAAAGAAGATTCAAAGAGAGTGAGATGCCAGCTCCTTTCATTCAGTCAGTAGCTTCAAACATTTCTGGTATATGAAAAACATGTTTTTCAATGGCAAAAATCAATGAATATTGTAAATGCACAAACAGTAATATCTCCACATTGCAAGGTGCAATTCTGAAATTTTTTGCTTTTTCCTGTTAATCCTAGCATGATAAAGAAGATTCAAAGAGAGTGAGATGCCAGCTCCTTTCATTCAGTCAGTAGCTTCAAACATTTCTGGTATATGAAAAACATGTTTTTCAATGGCAAAAATCAATGAATATTGTAAATGCACAAACAGTAATATCTCCACATTGCAAGGTGCAATTCTGAAATTTTTTGCTTTTTCCTGCTAATCCTAGCATGATAAAGAAGATTCAAAGAGAGTGAGATGCCAGCTCCTTTCAATCAGTCAGTAGCTTCAAACATTTCTGGTATATGAAAAACATGTTTTTCAACGGCAAAAATCAATGAATATTGTAAATGCACAAACAGTAATATCTCCACATTGCACGGTGCAATTCTGAAATTTTTAGCTTTTTCCTGTTAATCCTAGCATGATAAAGAAGATTCAAAGAGAGTGAGATGCCAGCTCCTTTCATTCAGTCAGTAGCTTCAAACATTTCTGGTATATGAAAAACATGTTTTTCAATGGCAAAAATCAATGAATATTGTAAATGCACAAACAGTAATATCTCCACATTGCAAGGTGCAATTCTGAAATTGTTTGCTTTTTCCTGCTAATCCTAGCATGATAAAGAAGATTCAGAGTGAGATGCCAGCTCCTTTCATTCAGTCAGTAGCTTCAAACATTTCTGGTATATGAAAAACGTTTTTCAATGGCAAAAATCAATGAATATTGTAAATGCACAAACAGTAATATCTCCACATTGCAAGGTGCAATTCTGAAATTTTTTGCTTTTTCCTGCTAATCCTAGCATGATAAAGAAGATTCAAAGAGAGTGAGATGCCAGCTCCTTTCAATCAGTCAGTAGCTTCAAACATTTCTGGTATATGAAAAACATGTTTTTCAATGGCAAAAATCAATGAATATTGTAAATGCACAAACAGTAATATCTCCACATTGCACGGTGCAATTCTGAAATTTTTTGCTTTTTCCTGCTAATCCTAGCATGATAAAGAAGATTCAAAGAGAGTGAGATGCCAGCTCCTTTCATTCAGTCAGTAGCTTCAAACATTTCTGGACGTTTTTCAATGGCAAAAATCAATGAATATTGTAAATGCACAAACAGTAATATCTCCACATTGCAAGGTGCAATTCTGAAATTTTTTGCTTTTTCCTGTTAATCCTAGCATGATAAAGAAGATTCAAAGAGAGTGAGATGCCAGCTCCTTTCATTCAGTCAGTAGCTTCAAACATTTCTGGTATATGAAAAACATGTTTTTCAATGGCAAAAATCAATGAATATTGTAAATGCACAAACAGTAATATCTCCACATTGCAAGGTGCAATTCTGAAATTTTTTGCTTTATCCTGCTAATCCTAGCATGATAAAGAAGATTCAAAGAGAGTGAGATGCCAGCTCCTTTCATTCAGTCAGTAGCTTCAAACATTTCTGGTATATGAAAAACATGTTTTTCAATGGCAAAAATCAATGAATATTGTAAATGCACAAACAGTAATATCTCCACATTGCACGGTGCAATTCTGAAATTTTTAGCTTTTTCCTGTTAATCCTAGCATGATAAAGAAGATTCAAAGAGAGTGAGATGCCAGCTCCTTTCATTCAGTCAGTAGCTTCAAACATTTCTGGTATATGAAAAACATGTTTTTCAATGGCAAAAATCAATGAATATTGTAAATGCACAAACAGTAATATCTCCACATTGCAAGGTGCAATTCTGAAATTGTTTGCTTTTTCCTGCTAATCCTAGCATGATAAAGAAGATTCAGAGTGAGATGCCAGCTCCTTTCATTCAGTCAGTAGCTTCAAACATTTCTGGTATATGAAAAACATGTTTTTCAATGGCAAAAATCAATGAATATTGTAAATGCACAAACAGTAATATCTCCACATTGCAAGGTGCAATTCTGAAATTTTTTGCTTTTTCCTGCTAATCCTAGCATGATAAAGAAGATTCAAAGAGAGTGAGATGCCAGCTCCTTTCATTCAGTCAGTAGCTTCAAACATTTCTGGACGTTTTTCAATGGCAAAAATCAATGAATATTGTAAATGCACAAACAGTAATATCTCCACATTGCAAGGTGCAATTCTGAAATTTTTTGCTTTTTCCTGCTAATCCTAGCATGATAAACAAGATTCAAAGAGAGTGAGATGCCAGCTCCTTTCATTCAGTCAGTAGCTTCAAACATTTCTGGTATATGAAAAACATGTTTTTCAATGGCAAAAATCAATGAATATTGTAAATGCACAAACAGTAATATCTCCACATTGCACGGTGCAATTCTGAAATTTTTAGCTTTTTCCTGTTAATCCTAGCATGATAAAGAAGATTCAAAGAGAGTGAGATGCCAGCTCCTTTCATTCAGTCAGTAGCTTCAAACATTTCTGGTATATGAAAAACATGTTTTTCAATGGCAAAAATCAATGAATATTGTAAATGCACAAACAGTAATATCTCCACATTGCACGGTGCAATTCTGAAATTTTTAGCTTTTTCCTGTTAATCCTAGCATGATAAAGAAGATTCAAAGAGAGTGAGATGCCAGCTCCTTTCATTCAGTCAGTAGCTTCAAACATTTCTGGTATATGAAAAACATGTTTTTCAATGGCAAAAATCAATGAATATTGTAAATGCACAAACAGTAATATCTCCACATTGCAAGGTGCAATTCTGAAATTTTTTGCTTTTTCCTGCTAATCCTAGCATGATAAAGAAGATTCAAAGAGAGTGAGATGCCAGCTCCTTGCATTCAGTCAGTAGCTTCAAACATTTCTGGTATATGAAAAACATGTTTTTCAATGGCAAAAATCAATGAATATTGTAAATGCACAAACAGTAATATCTCCACATTGCACGGTGCAATTCTGAAATTTTTAGCTTTTTCCTGTTAATCCTAGCATGATAAAGAAGATTCAAAGAGAGTGAGATGCCAGCTCCTTTCATTCAGTCAGTAGCTTCAAACATTTCTGGACGTTTTTCAATGGCAAAAATCAATGAATATTGTAAATGCACAAACAGTAATATCTCCACATTGCAAGGTGCAATTCTGAAATTTTTTGCTTTTTCCTGTTAATCCTAGCATGATAAAGAAGATTCAAAGAGAGTGATATGCCAGCTCCTTTCATTCAGTCAGTAGCTTCAAACATTTCTGGTATATGAAAAACATGTTTTTCAATGGCAAAAATCAATGAATATTGTAAATGCACAAACAGTAATATCTCCACATTGCAAGGTGCAATTCTGAAATTTTTTGCTTTTTCCTGTTAATCCTAGCATGATAAAGAAGATTCAAAGAGAGTGAGATGCCAGCTCCTTTCATTCAGTCAGTAGCTTCAAACATTTCTGGTATATGAAAAACATGTTTTTCAATGGCAAAAATCAATGAATATTGTAAATGCACAAACAGTAATATCTCCACATTGCAAGGTGCAATTCTGAAATTTTTTGCTTTTTCCTGCTAATCCTAGCATGATAAAGAAGATTCAAAGAGAGTGAGATGCCAGCTCCTTTCAATCAGTCAGTAGCTTCAAACATTTCTGGTATATGAAAAACATGTTTTTCAATGGCAAAAATCAATGAATATTGTAAATGCACAAACAGTAATATCTCCACATTGCATGGTGCAATTCTGAAATTTTTTGCTTTTTCCTGCTAATCCTAGCATGATAAAGAAGATTCAAAGAGAGTGAGATGCCAGCTCCTTTCATTCAGTCAGTAGCTTCAAACATTTCTGGACGTTTTTCAATGGCAAAAATCAATGAATATTGTAAATGCACAAACAGTAATATCTCCACATTGCAAGGTGCAATTCTGAAATTTTTTGCTTTTTCCTGTTAATCCTAGCATGATAAAGAAGATTCAAAGAGAGTGAGATGCCAGCTCCTTTCATTCAGTCAGTAGCTTCAAACATTTCTGGTATATGAAAAACATGTTTTTCAATGGCAAAAATCAATGAATATTGTAAATGCACAAACAGTAATATCTCCACATTGCAAGGTGCAATTCTGAAATTTTTTGCTTTATCCTGCTAATCCTAGCATGATAAAGAAGATTCAAAGAGAGTGAGATGCCAGCTCCTTTCATTCAGTCAGTAGCTTCAAACATTTCTGGTATATGAAAAACATGTTTTTCAATGGCAAAAATCAATGAATATTGTAAATGCACAAACAGTAATATCTCCACATTGCAAGGTGCAATTCGGAAATTTTTTGCTTTTTCCTGCTAATCCTAGCATGATAAAGAAGATTCAAAGAGAGTGAGATGCCAGCTCCTTTCATTCAGTCAGTAGCTTCAAACATTTCTGGTATATGAAAAACATGTTTTTCAATGGCAAAAATCAATGAATATTGTAAATGCACAAACAGTAATATCTCCACATTGCACGGTGCAATTCTGAAATTTTTAGCTTTTTCCTGTTAATCCTAGCATGATAAAGAAGATTCAAAGAGAGTGAGATGCCAGCTCCTTTCATTCAGTCAGTAGCTTCAAACATTTCTGGTATATGAAAAACATGTTTTTCAATGGCAAAAATCAATGAATATTGTAAATGCACAAACAGTAATATCTCCACATTGCAAGGTGCAATTCTGAAATTTTTTGCTTTTTCCTGCTAATCCTAGCATGATAAAGAAGATTCAAAGAGAGTGAGATGCCAGCTCCTTTCATTCAGTCAGTAGCTTCAAACATTTCTGGTATATGAAAAACATGTTTTTCAATGGCAAAAATCAATGAATATTGTAAATGCACAAACAGTAATATCTCCACATTGCACGGTGCAATTCTGAAATTTTAAGCTTTTTCCTGTTAATCCTAGCATGATAAAGAAGATTCAAAGAGAGTGAGATGCCAGCTCCTTTCATTCAGTCAGTAGCTTCAAACATTTCTGGTATATGAAAAACATGTTTTTCAATGGCAAAAATCAATGAATATTGTAAATGCACAAACAGTAATATCTCCACATTGCAAGGTGCAATTCTGAAATTTTTTGCTTTTTCCTGCTAATCCTAGCATGATAAAGAAAATTCAAAGAGAGTGAGATGCCAGCTCCTTTCATTCAGTCAGTAGCTTCAAACATTTCTGGTATATGAAAAACATGTTTTTCAATGGCAAAAATCAATGAATATTGTAAATGCACAAACAGTAATATCTCCACATTGCACGGTGCAATTCTGAAATTTTTAGCTTTTTCCTGTTAATCCTAGCATGATAAAGAAGATTCAAAGAGAGTGAGATGCCAGCTCCTTTCATTCAGTCAGTAGCTTCAAACATTTCTGGTATATGAAAAACATGTTTTTCAATGGCAAAAATCAATGAATATTGTAAATGCACAAACAGTAATATCTCCACATTGCAAGGTGCAATTCTGAAATTTTTTGCTTTTTCCTGTTAATCCTAGCATGATAAAGAAGATTCAAAGAGAGTGAGATGCCAGCTCCTTTCATTCAGTCAGTAGCTTCAAACATTTCTGGTAGAATTGCACCTTGCAATGCGGAGAAATTACTGTTTGTGCATTTACAATATTCATTGATTTTTGCCATTGAAAAACATCATGTTATTCATATACCAGAAATGTTTGAAGCTACTGACTGAATGAAAGGAGCTGGCATCTCACTCTCTTTGAATCTTCTTTATCATGCTAAGAGGAGCAGGAAAAAGCAAAAAATTTCAGAATTGCACCTTGCAATGCGGAGAAATTACTGTTTGTGCATTTACAATATTCATTGATTTTTGCCATTGAAAAACATCATGTTATTCATATACCAGAAATGTTTGAAGCTACTGACTGAATGAAAGGAGCTGGCATCTCACTCTCTTTCAATCTTCTTTATCATGCTAAGAGGAGCAGGAAAAAGCAAAAAATTTCAGAATTGCACCTTGCAATGTGGAGAAATTACTGTTTGTGCATTTACAATATTCATTGATTTTTACCATTGAAAAACGTCCAGAAATGATTGAAGCTACTGACTGAATGAAAGTAACTGGCATCTCACTCTCTTTGAATCTTCTTTATCATGCTAAGAGGAGCAGGAAAAAGCAAAAAATTTCAGACTTGCACCTTGCAATGCGGAGAAATTACTGTTTGTGCATTTACAATATTCATTGATTTTTGCCATTGAAAAACATCATGTTATTCATATACCAGAAATGTTTGAAGCTACTGACTGAATGAAAGGAGCTGGCATCTCACTCTCTTTGAATCTTCTTTATCATGCTAAGAGGAGCAGGAAAAAGCAAAAAATTTCAGAATTGCACTTTGCAATGCGGAGAAATTACTGTTTGTGCATTTACAATATTCATTGATTTTTGCCATTGAAAAACGTCCAGAAATGATTGAAGCTACTGACTGAATGAAAGGAGCTGGCATCTCACTCTCTTTGAATCTTCTTTATCATGCTAAGAGGAGCAGGAAAAAGCAAAAAATTTCAGAATTGCACCTTGCAATGCGGAGAAATTACTGTTTGTGCATTTACAATCTTCATTAATTTTTGCCATTGAAAAATGTCCAGAAATGATTGAAGCTACTGACTGAATGAAAGGAGCTGGCATCTCACTCTCTTTGAATCTTCTTTATCATGCTAAGAGGAGCAGGAAAAATCAAAAAATTTCAGAATTGCACCTTGCAATGCAGAGAAATTACTGTTTGTGCATTTACAATATTCATTGATTTTTGCCATTGAAAAACATGTTATTCATATACCAGAAATGTTTGAAGCTACTGACTGAATGAAAGGAGCTGGCACCTCACTCTCTTTGAATCTTCTTTATCATGCTAAGAGGAGCGGGAAAAAGCAAAAAATTTCAGAATTGCACCTTGCAATGCGGAGAAATTACTGTTTGTGCATTTACAATATTCATTGATTTTTGCCATTGAAAAACGTCCAGAAATGATTGAAGCTACTGACTGAATGAAAGGAGCTGGCATCTCACTCTCTTTGAATCTTCTTTATCATGCTAAGAGGAGCAGGAAAAAGCAAAAAATTTCAGAATTGCACCTTGCAATGCGGAGAAATTACTGTTTGTGCATTTACAATATTCATTGATTTTTGCCACTGAAAAACGTCCAGAAATGATTGAAGCTACTGACTGAATGAAAGGAGCTGGCATCTCACTCTCTTTGAATCTTCTTTATCATGCTAAGAGGAGCAGGAAAAAGCAAAAAATTTCAGAATTGCACCTTGCAATGCGGAGAAATTACAGTTTGTGCATTTACAATATTCATTGATTTTTGCCATTGAAAAACATCCAGAAATGATTGAAGCTACTGACTGAATGAAAGGAGCTGGCATCTCACTCTCTTTGAATCTTCTTTATCATGCTAAGAGGAGCAGGAAAAAGCAAAAAATTTCAGAATTGCACCTTGCAATGCGGAGAAATTACTGTTTGTGCATTTACAATATTCATTGATTTTTGCCATTGAAAAACATCATGTTATTCATATACCAGAAATGTTTGAAGCTACTGACTGAATGAAAGGAGCTGGCATCTCACTCTCTTTGAATCTTCTTTATCATGCTAAGAGGAGCAGGAAAAAGCAAAAAATTTCAGAATTGCACCTTGCAATGTGGAGAAATTACTGTTTGTGCATTTACAATATTCATTGATTTTTACCATTGAAAAACGTCCAGAAATGATTGAAGCTACTGACTGAATGAAAGTAGCTGGCATCTCACTCTCTTTGAATCTTCTTTATCATGCTAAGAGGAGCAGGAAAAAGCAAAAAATTTCAGACTTGCACCTTGCAATGCGGAGAAATTACTGTTTGTGCATTTACAATATTCATTGATTTTTGCCATTGAAAAACATCATGTTATTCATATACCAGAAATGTTTGAAGCTACTGACTGAATGAAAGGAGCTGGCATCTCACTCTCTTTGAATCTTCTTTATCATGCTAAGAGGAGCAGGAAAAAGCAAAAAATTTCAGAATTGCACCTTGCAATGCGGAGAAATTACTGTTTGTACATTTACAATATTCATTGATTTTTGCCATTGAAAAACATCCAGAAATGATTGAAGCTACTGACTGAATGAAAGGAGCTGGCATCTCACTCTCTTTGAATCTTCTTTATCATGCTAAGAGGAGCAGGAAAAAGCAAAAAATTTCAGAATTGCACCTTGCAATGCGGAGAAATTACTGTTTGTGCATTTACAATATTCATTGATTTTTGCCATTGAAAAACATCATGTTATTCATATACCAGAAATGTTTGAAGCTACTGACTGAATGAAAGGAGCTGACATCACACTCTCTTTGAATCTTCTTTATCATGCTAAGAGGAGCAGGAAAAAGCAAAAGATTTCAGAATTGCACCTTGCAATGCGGAGAAATTACTGTTTGTGCATTTACAATATTCATTGATTTTTGCCATTGAAAAACATCCAGAAATGATTGAAGCTACTGACTGAATGAAAAGAGCTGGCATCTCACTCTCTTTGAATCTTCTTTATCATGCTAAGAGGAGCAGGAAAAAGCAAAAAATTTCAGAATTGCACCTTGCAATGCGGAGAAATTACTGTTTGTGCATTTACAATATTCATTGATTTTTGCCATTGAAAAACATCATGTTATTCATATACCAGAAATGTTTGAAGCTACTGACTGAATGAAAGGAGCTGGCATCTCACTCTCTTTGAATCTTCTTTATCATGCTAAGAGGAGCAGGAAAAAGCAAAAAATTTCAGAATTGCACCTTGCAATGTGGAGAAATTACTGTTTGTGCATTTACAATATTCATTGATTTTTACGATTGAAAAACGTCCAGAAATGATTGAAGCTACTGACTGAATGAAAGTAGCTGGCATCTCACTCTCTTTGAATCTTCTTTATCATGCTAAGAGGAGCAGGAAAAAGCAAAAAATTTCAGACTTGCACCTTGCAATGCGGAGAAATTACTGTTTGTGCATTTACAATATTCATTGATTTTTGCCATTGAAAAACATCATGTTATTCATATACCAGAAATGTTTGAAGCTACTGACTGAATGAAAGGAGCTGGCATCTCACTCTCTTTGAATCTTCTTTATCATGCTAAGAGGAGCAGGAAAAAGCAAAAAATTTCAGAATTGCACCTTGCAATGCGGAGAAATTACTGTTTGTGCATTTACAATATTCATTGATTTTTGCCATTGAAAAACATCATGTTATTCATATACCAGAAATGTTTGAAGCTACTGACTGAATGAAAGGAGCTGGCATCTCACTCTCTTTGAATCTTCTTTATCATGCTAAGAGGAGCAGGAAAAAGCAAACAATTTCAGAATTGCACCTTGCAATGTGGAGAAATTACTGTTTGTGCATTTACAATATTCATTGATTTTTACCATTGAAAAACGTCCAGAAATGATTGAAGCTACTGACTGAATGAAAGTAGCTGGCATCTCACTCTCTTTGAATCTTCTTTATCATGCTAAGAGGAGCAGGAAAAAGCAAAAAATTTCAGACTTGCACCTTGCAATGCGGAGAAATTACTGTTTGTGCATTTACAATATTCATTGATTTTTGCCATTGAAAAACATCATGTTATTCATATACCAGAAATGTTTGAAGCTACTGACTGAATGAAAGGAGCTGGCATCTCACTCTCTTTGAATCTTCTTTATCATGCTAAGAGGAGCAGGAAAAAGTAAAAAATTTCAGAATTGCACCTTGCAATGCGGAGAAATTACTGTTTGTGCATTTATAATATTCAATGATTTTTGCCATTGAAAAACGTCCAGAAATGATTGAAGCTACTGACTGAACGAAAGGAGCTGGCATCTCACTCTGAATCTTCTTTATCATGCTAAGAGGAGCAGGAAAAAGCAAAAAATTTCAGAATTGCACCTTGCAATGCGGAGAAATTACTGTTTGTGCATTTACAATATTCATTGATTTTTGCCATTGAAAAACATCCAGAAATGATTGAAGCTACTGACTGAATGAAAGGAGCTGGCATCTCACTCTCTTTGAATCTTCTTTATCATGCTAAGAGGAGCAGGAAAAAGCAAAAAATTTCAGAATTGCACCTTGCAATGCGGAGAAATTACTGTTTGTGCATTTACAATATTCATTGATTTTTGCCATTGAAAAACATCATGTTATTCATATACCAGAAATGTTTGAAGCTACTGACTGAATGAAAGGAGCTGACATCTCACTCTCTTTGAATCTTCTTTATCATGCTAAGAGGAGCAGGAAAAAGCAAAAAATTTCAGAATTGCACCTTGCAATGCGGAGAAATTACTGTTTGTGCATTTACAATATTCATTGATTTTTGCCATTGAAAAACGTCCAGAAATGATTGAAGCTACTGACTGAATGAAAGGAGCTGGCATCTCACTCTCTTTGAATCTTCTTTATCATGCTAAGAGGAGCAGGAAAAAGCAAAAAATTTCAGAATTGCACCTTGCAATGCGGAGAAATTACTGTTTGTGCATTTACAATATTCATTGATTTTTGCCATTGAAAAACATGTTATTCATATACCAGAAATGTTTGAAGCTACTGACTGAATGAAAGGAGCTGGCACCTCACTCTCATTGAATCTTCTTTATCATGCTAAGAGGAGCGGGAAAAAGCAAAAAATTTCAGAATTGCACCTTGCAATGCGGAGAAATTACTGTTTGTGCATTTATAATATTCAATGATTTTTGCCATTGAAAAACGTCCAGAAATGATTGAAGCTACTGACTGAACGAAAGGAGCTGGCATCTCACTCTCTTTGAATCTTCTTTATCATGCTAAGAGGAGCAGGAAAAAGCAAAAAATTTCAGAATTGCACCTTGCAATGCGGAGAAATTACTGTTTGTGCATTTACAATATTCATTGATTTTTGCCATTGAAAAACATCATGTTATTCATATACCAGAAATGTTTGAAGCTACTGACTGAATGAAAGGAGCTGACATCTCACTCTCTTTGAATCTTCTTTATCATGCTAAGAGGAGCAGGAAAAAGCAAAAAATTTCAGAATTGCACCTTGCAATGCGGAGAAATTACTGTTTGTGCATTTACAATATTCATTGATTTTTACCATTGAAAAACGTCCAGAAATGATTGAAGCTACTGACTGAATGAAAGTAGCTGGCATCTCACTCTCTTTGAATCTTCTTTATCATGCTAAGAGGAGCAGGAAAAAGCAAAAAATTTCAGACTTGCACCTTGCAATGCGGAGAAATTACTGTTTGTGCATTTACAATATTCATTGATTTTTGCCATTGAAAAACATCATGTTATTCATATACCAGAAATGTTTGAAGCTACTGACTGAATGAAAGGAGCTGGCATCTCACTCTCTTTGAATCTTCTTTATCATGCTAAGAGGAGCAGGAAAAAGCAAACAATTTCAGAATTGCACCTTGCAATGTGGAGAAATTACTGTTTGTGCATTTACAATATTCATTGATTTTTACCATTGAAAAACGTCCAGAAATGATTGAAGCTACTGACTGAATGAAAGTAGCTGGCATCTCACTCTCTTTGAATCTTCTTTATCATGCTAAGAGGAGCAGGAAAAAGCAAAAAATTTCAGACTTGCACCTTGCAATGCGGAGAAATTACTGTTTGTGCATTTACAATATTCATTGATTTTTGCCATTGAAAAACATCATGTTATTCATATACCAGAAATGTTTGAAGCTACTGACTGAATGAAAGGAGCTGGCATCTCACTCTCTTTGAATCTTCTTTATCATGCTAAGAGGAGCAGGAAAAAGTAAAAAATTTCAGAATTGCACCTTGCAATGCGGAGAAATTACTGTTTGTGCATTTATAATATTCAATGATTTTTGCCATTGAAAAACGTCCAGAAATGATTGAAGCTACTGACTGAACGAAAGGAGCTGGCATCTCACTCTCTTTGAATCTTCTTTATCATGCTAAGAGGAGCAGGAAAAAGCAAAAAATTTCAGAATTGCACCTTGCAATGCGGAGAAATTACTGTTTGTGCATTTACAATATTCATTGATTTTTGCCATTGAAAAACATCCAGAAATGATTGAAGCTACTGACTGAATGAAAGGAGCTGGCATCTCACTCTCTTTGAATCTTCTTTATCATGCTAAGAGGAGCAGGAAAAAGCAAAAAATTTCAGAATTGCACCTTGCAATGCGGAGAAATTACTGTTTGTGCATTTACAATATTCATTGATTTTTGCCATTGAAAAACATCGTTATTCATATACCAGAAATGTTTGAAGCTACTGACTGAATGAAAGGAGCTGACATCTCACTCTCTTTGAATCTTCTTTATCATGCTAAGAGGAGCAGGAAAAAGCAAAAAATTTCAGAATTGCACCTTGCAATGCGGAGAAATTACTGTTTGTGCATTTACAATATTCATTGATTTTTGCCATTGAAAAACGTCCAGAAATGATTGAAGCTACTGACTGAATGAAAGGAGCTGGCATCTCACTCTCTTTGAATCTTCTTTATCATGCTAAGAGGAGCAGGAAAAAGCAAAAAATTTCAGAATTGCACCTTGCAATGCGGAGAAATTACTGTTTGTGCATTTACAATATTCATTGATTTTTGCCATTGAAAAACATGTTATTCATATACCAGAAATGTTTGAAGCTACTGACTGAATGAAAGGAGCTGGCACCTCACTCTCTTTGAATCTTCTTTATCATGCTAAGAGGAGCGGGAAAAAGCAAAAAATTTCAGAATTGCACCTTGCAATGCGGAGAAATTACTGTTTGTGCATTTATAATATTCAATGATTTTTGCCATTGAAAAACGTCCAGAAATGATTGAAGCTACTGACTGAACGAAAGGAGCTGGCATCTCACTCTCTTTGAATCTTCTTTATCATGCTAAGAGGAGCAGGAAAAAGCAAAAAATTTCAGAATTGCACCTTGCAATGCGGAGAAATTACTGTTTGTGCATTTACAATATTCATTGATTTTTGCCATTGAAAAACATCATGTTATTCATATACCAGAAATGTTTGAAGCTACTGACTGAATGAAAGGAGCTGACATCTCACTCTCTTTGAATCTTCTTTATCATGCTAAGAGGAGCAGGAAAAAGCAAAAAATTTCAGAATTGCACCTTGCAATGCGGAGAAATTACTGTTTGTGCATTTACAATATTCATTGATTTTTGCCATTGAAAAACATCATGTTATTCATATACCAGAAATGTTTGAAGCTACTGACTGAATGAAAGGAGCTGACATCTCACTCTCTTTGAATCTTCTTTATCATGCTAAGAGGAGCAGGAAAAAGCAAAAAATTTCAGAATTGCACCTTGCAATGCGGAGAAATTACTGTTTGTGCATTTACAATATTCATTGATTTTTGCCATTGAAAAACGTCCAGAAATGATTGAAGCTACTGACTGAATGAAAGGAGCTGGCATCTCACTCTCTTTGAATCTTCTTTATCATGCTAAGAGGAGCAGGAAAAAGCAAAAAATTTCAGAATTGCACCTTGCAATGCGGAGAAATTACTGTTTGTGCATTTACAATATTCATTGATTTTTGCCATTGAAAAACATCATGTTATTCATATACCAGAAATGTTTGAAGCTACTGACTGAATGAAAGGAGCTGGCATCTCACTCTCTTTGAATCTTCTTTATCATGCTAAGAGGAGCAGGAAAAAGCAAAAAATTTCAGAATTGCACCTTGCAATGCGGAGAAATTACTGTTTGTGCATTTACAATATTCATTGATTTTTGCCATTGAAAAACATCCAGAAATGATTGAAGCTACTGACTGAATGAAAGGAGCTGGCATCTCACTCTCTTTGAATCTTCTTTATCATGCTAAGAGGAGCAGGAAAAAGCAAAAAATTTCAGAATTGCACCTTGCAATGCGGAGAAATTACTGTTTGTGCATTTACAATATTCATTGATTTTTGCCATTGAAAAACATCATGTTATTCATATACCAGAAATGTTTGAAGCTACTGACTGAATGAAAGGAGCTGACATCACACTCTCTTTGAATCTTCTTTATCATGCTAAGAGGAGCAGGAAAAAGCAAAAAATTTCAGAATTGCACCTTGCAATGCGGAGAAATTACTGTTTGTGCATTTACAATATTCATTGATTTTTGCCATTGAAAAACATCCAGAAATGATTGAAGCTACTGACTGAATGAAAAGAGCTGGCATCTCACTCTCTTTGAATCTTCTTTATCATGCTAAGAGGAGCAGGAAAAAGCAAAAAATTTCAGAATTGCACCTTGCAATGCGGAGAAATTACTGTTTGTGCATTTACAATATTCATTGATTTTTGCCATTGAAAAACATCATGTTATTCATATACCAGAAATGTTTGAAGCTACTGACTGAATGAAAGGAGCTGGCATCTCACTCTCTTTGAATCTTCTTTATCATGCTAAGAGGAGCAGGAAAAAGCAAAAAATTTCAGAATTGCACCTTGCAATGCGGAGAAATTACTGTTTGTGCATTTACAATATTCATTGATTTTTGCCATTGAAAAACGTCCAGAAATGATTGAAGGTACTGACTGAATGAAAGGAGCTGGCATCTCACTCTCTTTGAATCTTCTTTATCATGCTAAGAGGAGCAGGAAAAAGCAAAAAATTTCAGAATTGCACCTTGCAATGCGGAGAAATTACTGTTTGTGCATTTACAATATTCATTGATTTTTGCCATTGAAAAACATCCAGAAATTATTGAAGCTACTGACTGAATGAAAGGAGCTGGCATCTCACTCTCTTTGAATCTTCTTTATCATGCTAAGAGGAGCAGGAAAAAGCAAAAAATTTCAGAATTGCACCTTGCAATGTGGAGAAATTACTGTTTGTGCATTTACAATATTCATTGATTTTTACCATTGAAAAACGTCCAGAAATGATTGAAGCTACTGACTGAATGAAAGTAGCTGGCATCTCACTCTCTTTGAATCTTCTTTATCATGCTAAGAGGAGCAGGAAAAAGCAAAAAATTTCAGACTTGCACCTTGCAATGCGGAGAAATTACTGTTTGTGCATTTACAATATTCATTGATTTTTGCCATTGAAAAACATCATGTTATTCATATACCAGAAATGTTTGAAGCTACTGACTGAATGAAAGGAGCTGGCATCTCACTCTCTTTGAATCTTCTTTATCATGCTAAGAGGAGCAGGAAAAAGCAAAAAATTTCAGAATTGCACCTTGCAATGCGGAGAAATTACTGTTTGTGCATTTACAATATTCATTGATTTTTGCCATTGAAAAACATCATGTTATTCATATACCAGAAATGTTTGAAGCTACTGACTGAATGAAAGGAGCTGGCATCTCACTCTCTTTGAATCTTCTTTATCATGCTAAGAGGAGCAGGAAAAAGCAAAAAATTTCAGAATTGCACCTTGCAATGTGGAGAAATTACTGTTTGTGCATTTACAATATTCATTGATTTTTACCATTGAAAAACGTCCAGAAATGATTGAAGCTACTGACTGAATGAAAGTAGCTGGCATCTCACTCTCTTTGAATCTTCTTTATCATGCTAAGAGGAGCAGGAAAAAGCAAAAAATTTCAGACTTGCACCTTGCAATGCGGAGAAATTACTGTTTGTGCATTTACAATATTCATTGATTTTTGCCATTGAAAAACATCATGTTATTCATATACCAGAAATGTTTGAAGCTACTGACTGAATGAAAGGAGCTGGCATCTCACTCTCTTTGAATCTTCTTTATCATGCTAAGAGGAGCAGGAAAAAGCAAAAAATTTCAGAATTGCACCTTGCAATGCGGAGAAATTACTGTTTGTGCATTTACAATATTCATTGATTTTTGCCATTGAAAAACATCATGTTATTCATATACCAGAAATGATTGAAGCTACTGACTGAATGAAAGGAGCTGGCATCTCACTCTCTTTGAATCTTCTTTATCATGCTAAGAGGAGCAGGAAAAAGTAAAAAATTTCAGAATTGCACCTTGCAATGCGGAGAAATTACTGTTTGTGCATTTATAATATTCAATGATTTTTGCCATTGAAAAACGTCCAGAAATGATTGAAGCTACTGACTGAACGAAAGGAGCTGGCATCTCACTCTCTTTGAATCTTCTTTATCATGCTAAGAGGAGCAGGAAAAAGCAAAAAATTTCAGAATTGCACCTTGCAATGCGGAGAAATTACTGTTTGTGCATTTACAATATTCATTGATTTTTGCCATTGAAAAACATCCAGAAATGATTGAAGCTACTGACTGAATGAAAGGAGCTGGCATCTCACTCTCTTTGAATCTTCTTTATCATGCTGAGGAGCAGGAAAAAGCAAAAAATTTCAGAATTGCACCTTGCAATGCGGAGAAATTACTGTTTGTGCATTTACAATATTCATTGATTTTTGCCATTGAAAAACATCATGTTATTCATATACCAGAAATGTTTGAAGCTACTGACTGAATGAAAGGAGCTGACATCTCACTCTCTTTGAATCTTCTTTATCATGCTAAGAGGAGCAGGAAAAAGCAAAAAATTTCAGAATTGCACCTTGCAATGCGGAGAAATTACTGTTTGTGCATTTACAATATTCATTGATTTTTGCCATTGAAAAACGTCCAGAAATGATTGAAGCTACTGACTGAATGAAAGGAGCTGGCATCTCACTCTCTTTGAATCTTCTTTATCATGCTAAGAGGAGCAGGAAAAAGCAAAAAATTTCAGAATTGCACCTTGCAATGCGGAGAAATTACTGTTTGTGCATTTACAATATTCATTGATTTTTGCCATTGAAAAACATGTTATTCATATACCAGAAATGTTTGAAGCTGCTGACTGAATGAAAGGAGCTGGCACCTCACTCTCTTTGAATCTTCTTTATCATGCTAAGAGGAGCGGGAAAAAGCAAAAAATTTCAGAATTGCACCTTGCAATGCGGAGAAATTACTGTTTGTGCATTTATAATATTCAATGATTTTTGCCATTGAAAAACGTCCAGAAATGATTGAAGCTACTGACTGAACGAAAGGAGCTGGCATCTCACTCTCCTTGAATCTTCTTTATCATGCTAAGAGGAGCAGGAAAAAGCAAAAAATTTCAGAATTGCACCTTGCAATGCGGAGAAATTACTGTTTGTGCATTTACAATATTCATTGATTTTTGCCATTGAAAAACATCCAGAAATGATTGAAGCTACTGACTGAATGAAAGGAGCTGGCATCTCACTCTCTTTGAATCTTCTTTATCATGCTAAGAGGAGCAGGAAAAAGCAAAAAATTTCAGAATTGCACCTTGCAATGCGGAGAAATTACTGTTTGTGCATTTACAATATTCATTGATTTTTGCCATTGAAAAACATCATGTTATTCATGTACCAGAAATGTTTGAAGCTACTGACTGAATGAAAGGAGCTGACATCTCACTCTCTTTGAATCTTCTTTATCATGCTAAGAGGAGCAGGAAAAAGCAAAAAATTTCAGAATTGCACCTTGCAATGCGGAGAAATTACTGTTTGTGCATTTACAATATTCATTGATTTTTGCCATTGAAAAACGTCCAGAAATGATTGAAGCTACTGACTGAATGAAAGGAGCTGGCATCTCACTCTCTTTGAATCTTCTTTATCATGCTAAGAGGAGCAGGAAAAAGCAAAAAATTTCAGAATTGCACCTTGCAATGCGGAGAAATTACTGTTTGTGCATTTACAATATTCATTGATTTTTGCCATTGAAAAACATGTTATTCATATACCAGAAATGTTTGAAGCTACTGACTGAATGAAAGGAGCTGGCACCTCACTCTCTTTGAATCTTCTTTATCATGCTCAGAGGAGCGGGAAAAAGCAAAAAATTTCAGAATTGCACCTTGCAATGCGGAGAAATTACTGTTTGTGCATTTACAATATTCATTGATTTTTGCCATTGAAAAACGTCCAGAAATGATTGAAGGTACTGACTGAATGAAAGGAGCTGGCATCTCACTCTCTTTGAATCTTCTTTATCATGCTAAGAGGAGCAGGAAAAAGCAAAAAATTTCAGAATTGCACCTTGCAATGCGGAGAAATTACTGTTTGTGCATTTACAATATTCATTGGTTTTTGCCATTGAAAAACGTCCAGAAATGATTGAAGCTACTGACTGAATGAAAGGAGCTGGCATCTCACTCTCTTTGAATCTTCTTTATCATGCTAAGAGGAGCAGGAAAAAGCAAAAAATTTCAGAATTGCACCTTGCAATGCGGAGAAATTACAGTTTGTGCATTTACAATATTCATTGATTTTTGCCATTGAAAAACATCCAGAAATGATTGAAGCTACTGACTGAATGAAAGGAGCTGGCATCTCACTCTCTTTGAATCTTCTTTATCATGCTAAGAGGAGCAGGAAAAAGCAAAAAATTTCAGAATTGCACCTTGCAATGCGGAGAAATTACTGTTTGTGCATTTACAATATTCATTGATTTTTGCCATTGAAAAACATCATGTTATTCATATACCAGAAATGTTTGAAGCTACTGACTGAATGAAAGGAGCTGACATCACACTCTCTTTGAATCTTCTTTATCATGCTAAGAGGAGCAGGAAAAAGCAAAAAATTTCAGAATTGCACCTTGCAATGCGGAGAAATTACTGTTTGTGCATTTACAATATTCATTGATTTTTGCCATTGAAAAACATCCAGAAATGATTGAAGCTACTGACTGAATGAAAAGAGCTGGCATCTCACTCTCTTTGAATCTTCTTTATCATGCTAAGAGGAGCAGGAAAAAGCAAAAAATTTCAGAATTGCACCTTGCAATGCGGAGAAATTACTGTTTGTGCATTTACAATATTCATTGATTTTTGCCATTGAAAAACATCATGTTATTCATATACCAGAAATGTTTGAAGCTACTGACTGAATGAAAGGAGCTGGCATCTCACTCTCTTTGAATCTTCTTTATCATGCTAAGAGGAGCAGGAAAAAGCAAAAAATTTCAGAATTGCACCTTGCAATGCGGAGAAATTACTGTTTGTGCATTTACAATATTCATTGATTTTTGCCATTGAAAAACGTCCAGAAATGATTGAAGGTACTGACTGAATGAAAGGAGCTGGCATCTCACTCTCTTTGAATCTTCTTTATCATGCTAAGAGGAGCAGGAAAAAGCAAAAAATTTCAGAATTGCACCTTGCAATGCGGAGAAATTACTGTTTGTGCATTTACAATATTCATTGGTTTTTGCCATTGAAAAATGTCCAGAAATGATTGAAGCTACTGACTGAATGAAAGGAGCTGGCATCTCACTCTCTTTGAATCTTCTTTATCATGCTAAGAGGAGCAGGAAAAAGCAAAAAATTTCAGAATTGCACCTTGCAATGCGGAGAAATTACAGTTTGTGCATTTACAATATTCATTGATTTTTGCCATTGAAAAACATCCAGAAATTATTGAAGCTACTGACTGAATGAAAGGAGCTGGCATCTCACTCTCTTTGAATCTTCTTTATCATGCTAAGAGGAGCAGGAAAAAGCAAAAAATTTCAGAATTGCACCTTGCAATGTGGAGAAATTACTGTTTGTGCATTTACAATATTCATTGATTTTTACCATTGAAAAACGTCCAGAAATGATTGAAGCTACTGACTGAATGAAAGTAGCTGGCATCTCACTCTCTTTGAATCTTCTTTATCATGCTAAGAGGAGCAGGAAAAAGCAAAAAATTTCAGACTTGCACCTTGCAATGCGGAGAAATTACTGTTTGTGCATTTACAATATTCATTGATTTTTGCCATTGAAAAACATCATGTTATTCATATACCAGAAATGTTTGAAGCTACTGACTGAATGAAAGGAGCTGGCATCTCACTCTCTTTGAATCTTCTTTATCATGCTAAGAGGAGCAGGAAAAAGCAAAAAATTTCAGAATTGCACCTTGCAATGCGGAGAAATTACTGTTTGTGCATTTACAATATTCATTGATTTTTGCCATTGAAAAACATCATGTTATTCATATACCAGAAATGTTTGAAGCTACTGACTGAATGAAAGGAGCTGGCATCTCACTCTCTTTGAATCTTCTTTATCATGCTAAGAGGAGCAGGAAAAAGCAAAAAATTTCAGAATTGCACCTTGCAATGTGGAGAAATTACTGTTTGTGCATTTACAATATTCATTGATTTTTACCATTGAAAAACGTCCAGAAATGATTGAAGCTACTGACTGAATGAAAGTAGCTGGCATCTCACTCTCTTTGAATCTTCTTTATCATGCTAAGAGGAGCAGGAAAAAGCAAAAAATTTCAGACTTGCACCTTGCAATGCGGAGAAATTACTGTTGTGCATTTACAATATTCATTGATTTTTGCCATTGAAAAACATCATGTTATTCATATACCAGAAATGTTTGAAGCTACTGACTGAATGAAAGGAGCTGGCATCTCACTCTCTTTGAATCTTCTTTATCATGCTAAGAGGAGCAGGAAAAAGCAAAAAATTTCAGAATTGCACCTTGCAATGCGGAGAAATTACTGTTTGTGCATTTACAATATTCATTGATTTTTGCCATTGAAAAACATCATGTTATTCATATACCAGAAATGATTGAAGCTACTGACTGAATGAAAGGAGCTGGCATCTCACTCTCTTTGAATCTTCTTTATCATGCTAAGAGGAGCAGGAAAAAGTAAAAAATTTCAGAATTGCACCTTGCAATGCGGAGAAATTACTGTTTGTGCATTTATAATATTCAATGATTTTTGCCATTGAAAAAACGTCCAGAAATGATTGAAGCTACTGACTGAACGAAAGGAGCTGGCATCTCACTCTCTTTGAATCTTCTTTATCATGCTAAGAGGAGCAGGAAAAAGCAAAAATTTCAGAATTGCACCTTGCAATGCGGAGAAATTACTGTTTGTGCATTTACAATATTCATTGATTTTTGCCAATGAAAAACATCCAGAAATGATTGAAGCTACTGACTGAATGAAAGGAGCTGGCATCTCACTCTCTTTGAATCTTCTTTATCATGCTAAGAGGAGCAGGAAAAAGCAAAAATTCAGAATTGCACCTTGCAATGCGGAGAAATTACTGTTTGTGCATTTACAATATTCATTGATTTTTGCCATTGAAAAACATCATGTTATTCATATACCAGAAATGTTTGAAGCTACTGACTGAATGAAAGGAGCTGACATCTCACTCTCTTTGAATCTTCTTTATCATGCTAAGAGGAGCAGGAAAAAGCAAAAATTTCAGAATTGCACCTTGCAATGCGGAGAAATTACTGTTTGTGCATTTACAATATTCATTGATTTTTGCCATTGAAAAACGTCCAGAAATGATTGAAGCTACTGACTGAATGAAAGGAGCTGGCATCTCACTCTCTTTGAATCTTCTTTATCATGCTAAGAGGAGCAGGAAAAAGCAAAAAAATTTCAGAATTGCACCTTGCAATGCGGAGAAATTACTGTTTGTGCATTTACAATATTCATTGATTTTTGCCATTGAAAAACATGTTATTCATATACCAGAAATGTTTGAAGCTACTGACTGAATGAAAAGAGCTGGCACCTCACTCTCTTTGAATCTTCTTTATCATGCTAAGAGGAGCGGGAAAAAGCAAAAAATTTCAGAATTGCACCTTGCAATGCGGAGAAATTACTGTTTGTGCATTTATAATATTCATTGATTTTTGCCATTGAAAAACATCATGTTATTCATATACCAGAAATGATTGAAGCTACTGACTGAATGAAAGGAGCTGGCATCTCACTCTCTTTGAATCTTCTTTATCATGCTAAGAGGAGCAGGAAAAAGCAAAAAATTTCAGAATTGCACCTTGCAATGCGGAGAAATTACTGTTTGTGCATTTACAATATTCATTGATTTTTGCCATTGAAAAACGTCCAGAAATGATTGAAGCTACTGACTGAATGAAAGGAGCTGGCATCTCACTCTCTTTGAATCTTCTTTATCATGCTAAGAGAGCAGGAAAAAGCAAAAAATTTCACAATTGCACCTTGCAATGCGGAGAAATTACTGTTTGTGCATTTACAATATTCATTGATTTTTGCCATTGAAAAACGTCCAGAAATGATTGAAGCTACTGACTGAATGAAAGGAGCTGGCATCTCACTCTCTTTGAATCTTCTTTATCATGCTAGGATTAGCAGGAAAAAGCAAAAAATTTCAGATGCACCTGGCAATGTGGAGATATTACTGTTTGTGCATTTACAATATTCATTGAATTTTGCCATTGAAAAACGTCCAGAAATGTTTTACCAAAATTGAAGCTACTGACTGAATGAAAGGAGCTGGCATCTCACTCTATTTGAATCTTCTTTATCATGCTAGGATTAGCAGGAAAAAGCAAAAATTTCAGAATTGCACCTTGCAATGTGGAGATATTACTGTTTGTGCATTTACAATATTCATTGATTTTTGCCATTGAAAACGTCCAGAAATGTTTATACCAGAAATGTGGTACTGACTGAATGAAAGGAGCTGGCATCTCACTCTCTTTGAATCTTCTTTATCATGCTAAGAGGAGCAGGAAAAAGCAAAAATTTCAGAATTGCACTTGCAATGCGGAGAAATTAACTGTTTGTGCATTTACAATATTCATTAATTTTTGCCATTGAAAAAACATCCAGAAATGATTGAAGCTACTGACTGAATGAAAGGAGCTGGCATCTCACTCTCTTTGAATCTTCTTTATCAT
>NW_027370196.1:0-37570 GCF_046119375.1 Phyllobates terribilis
CTTATGTGTATTTTGCTCATATGTTTCATGAAACTTTCTAATGAATATAAGTTGCATTCTTATCCAGTTTCACTTATTGTGTTTGATTGCTTAAGTGTTGATTGTACATAACTTGATCTTACTAACATTCATGCATGCTATAGAAGTTAATATACTTAAGGAGTTTAGAAAGTTCCCTAAATGTTGTACTATGACTGCATTTTTGATGAAGTCAAAAGGGAGAATTTTGAAGTGTGCATGTAGGCATGCTTAAATCACCAAAGTCAAGAAGGATTCAAACCCATGTCTTGATCTCATGGGGGGATGAAAGGTAAACTGAATAAAGGTAAAGTGATGTGTAAATGAAAGTTTATCTAGGTAGCTTACTTAGTTTCTCTTAGTTTTGATGCTTATAAACTTAACCATTAATGGAACTCAAGTGTTAATAGAGTTCAAAGGATGTGTAAGGCAGCTTACAAGTGTTAGGTACACTGTACAAAGCTCGCTTAGAAGATATACATAGTATATCAAGCTCGCTTGCAAGTTTTCATGTGTAGCTGGTTCAGCGACCTAGGGGAGCTAAAAAAAACAGGCAGAGTAGCGAGCAAACCGAGCGAAAAAATCCATTTTGTCACTAAAAGAAAAACAACACGCTTTCACCAGGTTTTACAATAGCACACGTTTTAATTGAGTTTCTTGAAGCAGAAAAGTTGCACGTCGAGAGTGAATGTGAGCCGTACGCGTGGCAGTTGTTTGTTCAAGAAAGGAGGCGCGCTCGAATTCTGTTAGTGTGCTTATCTACGTATCAAGAAGGCATTGGTGTGCTCAAGTTGCTCAACCGAATTAGAAGATTCGTTCTTGTCAACCAATGATAAATTAGACACGTTTCTCTTTTATTTGTATTTAATAGCTAGAGTTTGTTTACTCTATAAATAGGGAAAGTCTTGAACCATTAGAGGGTTCCTGATTTGCTATTTCTGAGAGTGTTATAGAGTATTGTATAAGGTAGCTTGAGAGTATTGTTGTTTGTACGAAGGAGAGAGAGTGCTTTTGTTTTCTAGAGTGAAAAGAGAACAATCCTTGTAAAACACAATTGAAAGCGACCTCAATACAAGTTGTAGTCGTCAGTCTTCTCCTTGATTCAAAAGGAATCTAAGGTTCTCACATTGGAGAAAACGGTTCTTGTTCGTATTGTTTAGCTTCTCTCTTCCGCCATTGTTAAGTAAGCTCAAAGTTCCTGAAACTTAGCTTGTGGAGAAACCCTCAATCAAACAATGAGGATTCCCATTGTTAATCTTTAATAAAATAAAGAGTATATGGCAAGAATCTTGAATGTGGATAAATATATATTCCACGTCGAAAACTAATTAATACAGTTTACTCATTGAAGTGTATAATATAGAATGAAGCTCCCTTACATATGGGCCTGCAACTTGTGGTTGAACTAGTCAACATGGATTAAAGTTTGAGTCATTGGACCCGAGTTTTTATCCAAATATAAGGCTGAATTCGAGACGACTAACTCGTAGAAGATTCGTACGAGACGAGTAGACTCATTCGAAATTGTTTAAAACCGAATTTTTTATGTGAGTTAACTTAATACATATACAAATCTGCGAGTTGATTTATGAGTTTGGTAATATTGTGCGTATGATCTTGATCCCCAAGTAACCATATAATAAAATACAAATTGGTTGCTTAGAATATCATTATTACAAATAATGTATTACAATCCTTGTATTTACCAACAAGTCAACAACCAATGACGGTTATACAAATGGCACCTAAGTCAATCGGGAATAGTCGTGTATGATCTTGATCCGCAAGTAACAACATATTAAAATACAAATTGGTTGCTTAGAATTATATCATTATTACAAATAATATATTACAATCCTCTGTATCCCATGTTCAACCACTCACTACATAAATAAACTCATTCCATTTAACCACCCAATCCATTCCATTATACATGACCCACCACCGCCGAACCGCCACCGTCACTACCGTCTTTTACTTGGTCATCGCCATGGCGGCAGCCGCAGATGAAGCTTACTCCCACAACATCACCGCAATCCTCGCCGGAGACCCGAGATTCTCCAGCTTCAACCACCACCTAACCGCCACCGGCCTAGCTGACCTCATCAACAGCCGCACTGAAGTCACCGTGTGCGCCATGGACAACGCCGCCATGTCGGAGCTTCTTTCCCTAAACCCGTCTCCAACCTCCCTCCGTCACCTCCTCCTCTTCCACCTCTTCGCCCATTACTCCGATGCCGAGTATCTCGACTCCTGCTGTGCCTGGACCCTCTTCCCCCGTCCCTCAGGTGCCGGCAACGAGGTCGTAGATCTCATGGAAATCGACGGCAAGGTCTGTTTATTTATTTGTTTTTAAGAGTATTAATATTTTGGTAATCCATATTTTGTAATAAAATATTAAAATATAATATACAATATGAATTTTGTGAATCTATGTAAAAATAGAAATTTTAAGCTATTTATAATTATTTTTTATTTTAAATTTACACTACTCCCTCCGTCCCAATATCATCTTCTCGTTTCATTTTTTATCACTATTCACATTTATGAAGAATTTTCTTGATTTTTTTTAATGTGTATGAAAAAACATAGCCATCTTGTTTTATTCGCCTGAACGAGTACTTTAATTGTATATAAATTTTACTATTTTCAATAATATATATCGAGAGATATTTAGAACACAAGACGTGTCTCGACAAGTGAGTCGAAAAGAAAAGGGAA
Organism: Phyllobates terribilis; assembly: GCF_046119375.1. Classification (NCBI taxonomy): domain Eukaryota; kingdom Metazoa; phylum Chordata; class Amphibia; order Anura; family Dendrobatidae; genus Phyllobates; species Phyllobates terribilis. Next base: position 2,740 of record NW_027370196.1, read on the forward strand.
GAATATTATGAGACGGAGAAAGTATAATTATAATTTAGATAGAAAACTTGAAAAGTAATTTTTTTATATATTAAGATCTAATTTAAGTTCTTACTCATGAATTCAACTTATCATGATTTAACTTTCCATAGATTCAAAATTCTCGTAAATAAGGGTCTATTTGACCCATTAATTTATAGTAATAGTATTTTTTTTTTATCAATAAATACTTATAATGATATTTGACACTTTCTATTTCTAATATGATTTTATTTTAAAATTTCTCCATATTTTCCAAAAGATAAAAAAAACCTTATTTAAATTAATATTATTATAAATAATAATGATCAATAGCTAAACAGACCCTAGATTACATAAAAATTTATTCAATTAATGAAGAATTTAATTATCTCTAATTATTTTTATTATGAACAGGTCTCCTTCACCTTTCCCCACACCTCCCACTACTCCCAACTCCTCGGATACATCAAACTAATCCCGCCACACCTCTCTGTCCTTCACGTCAGCAATGTTCTCCCGTCGCCGGAGGCCTGGTCGCTGATGTCACCAATCGACATACTCATGATCATGGAAAAATCCGGATGTGGGGCCTTTGCCAGAGCTGTGGCGGGGGTTGCGGTGGCGGAGAAGTGGATACGAGAGAACGCGTACGTTGGAATGACAGTTCTCTGTCCAGTCGACGGCGCGTGGGAAGGATTCGTGTCGAGATTCCGGGAGATGGACGAGGAAGAGAAGGTGGAGTTGTTGCTGTTCCACGCGATTCCGGTTTATCACCGGAGGTGTGAATTTAGCGGGATGGTGGGCAACTGGAGGCCGACGACGTTGACGAGCTATTACAGGGGGAACGGTGGGTTTGGAGAGCCGAAGGTGAAGATGGCGTCGGTAAAGAAGTTGATGGTCGGAGTTGGGTTTTACGATGAGGGCCCGTTGGCGGTTTATCCGATAAGGGGGGTTTTGTTGCCGGGTGACCCAGTTGGGATTGTGGAGTACTTGGATTTGGATTTGAATGCGACACCGTTTGAGTTGGCAATCGACCAGGATTGCGGGGAATCGGAGTTTTTTCCCATGTTGCCAGCACCTGAGCCATCTCAGGTGGCGGGTTCGGATTTGGTGGAGGATGACAAGAGTTTGCACCTAACAACGTATTAGAAATGTGTTTTTCTTGTAAACTGCTTAACTATCTTTCATCTTTGTAATTTTAAGTTACTTTCTACCTTAAGCAAGTCTTGCCAAAATCAACTTGAACAAGCAATAAATCGGACACTTAAACCAGAGGTTCGACTGTATGCTAAGGAACCGGTCAAAAACCTTGCAATCGATAGGGAGTAAAAGGTTAAGTTTATGAATGTCTCTAACCGTCAAAACACATCAATAAAAAATAATTAACAAGCTTTTGGACATGCGATTCAAACATACTTTTAACCAAGTCTTTCAACATTTTAAACTAATTACTCAAAGCTTTAAAATGAGTGATTCCAAACCGGAACCAGAACCTTGATGTAGGTGTAAAACCAGTGGAAGGCCGGCAAGAACCGGAAGCAGTCTTGAAACATAACCGGCCCCATGAACCGGTAATGTTAATATTCAGGTTCAATGTTCAAACTTTAAACCGAGATGAACATTATTCAGCAATTGCATTCAATCGGTATGGCCAAAGTAACTAACCAACTTAACCACTGCGAAACTGTTGTTACAATTTTGAGTTTTCCTTCATTATTATTAATAGAGAAGGTTTTCGGTACGGACTAATTTTCCGGTGCGGACTGTGCGGACTATTGCAATGCATCAGGATATTACTGGATAGTTTACCAGTGCACTACTGTAGAGTGCACCTGGTAATGCACTACTTTAGCGTGCACCTCGTAGTGCACTACTGAGGAGTGTACTATTGATGCACTTCTCGGTGTACTAAGGTGCACTTCCCAGTAGTGCTCTGGTGCACTTCTCAGTGTACTAAGGTGCACTCCTCGGTGTACTAAGGTGCACCCCCAATAGTGTACTGGTGCACTTTACAGTAGTGCATTACCAGGTGCACTCTACGGTAGTACACTGGTGCACTTTGTAGTAGTGTACTGGTGCACTATCCAGTAATATACTGGTGCATTATACTAGTTTGCACAGTCCGCACCGGAAAATTAGTCCGCACCCGATCAACCCTCATTACTAATATACTATATCTACCTCTTTTGAAGATCTTTTCTGAATTATAGCCAACACTTTTTTAGTTGTAATTTTTATTTGATTTACTATTATTTTTTCTCTTTTTATTTATCCTATTACAATCTTCTTTTTCCAATTATTTGTTTTCAAGTAACTCTCACCTTCTTAGTAACAAATTGACAATTAAATTTAATTTAGTCAAATAATTATCTTTAAACCATTATTCTAAAAACTTATTTAATAATTAGAATATTAATCAATCTCTTATCTAAACTTAGATTATTTTTTTACTTTCGAAATTAGTTACTATATTAACTATATATTTTTTACTAAAAATAAACAACGTAATATGTATTTCATGATTTATTTTTTATGTTATATTAAATTGAATCCTTTATTATGATGTATTTTTTATAAAAAACTTTACCAAGTAAATTAATTATATTAATATACTTCCCCCTAAACATTAGACAATGCAATATATATTCATGATATATTTTTATGCTATAGTAAATTAAATCCATTATTATGATGTTTTTTACATAAAAAATATTGACAAATAAAACAATTATATTAATATATTTTTTGACATATATCTATATCAAATAACAAGCAGGTTAAGTGAATAAATGAAATTTTTTAAATGATGAACTTTATTATTGCGATTAAAAATCTATTCGGAATGTAGACGATCAGTATTCAATCTATTTCAAATTTAGATTGCACCTATCATTACGATTATATATCTAACATATTTAAAATTAAAATTTTTATTTATTATATGTCATTATTTTTTAGAGAATTTTTTTTAAAACCACCCCTTATTTGGGCCTTTTTTCAAAAAAACCACCCCTTATATCACTAATTGTTTTAAACCACCCCTTATATATGTTCCGTTACCAATGCAACACCCTTTTCGTTCCGACGTTAGAAATTTCTAACGGCGGAACGAAAAGGGTATTGCATTGGTAACGGAACATATAGGGGGTTTTTTTTTGAAAAAAGGCACAAATAAGAGGTGGTTTTAAAAAAAATTCTCGAGACATTATTGTCTACCTATTTGCGATATAACGCTAACTCCATGTTGAGAAAAAAAACCCAATGGTTCTTTTATTGGGAATGGAAAATAATCTGAGATTAGCTTTGTTGTGTATTTATGATTTATAAAACAAAATAACATCAACACATGCCTTTTTGGTTCTATTGTCGTTTATCTTTGACTCCTTTTAATTATTTATTTTCTAATGCATTTGTGTTTGCTCTTCTTAAGATGAACCTCATCTCCAGCATAAAAACAGATTTTATTGTGGGATGATGAGAGAGATTTGGAGTTTATGAATTATTCTTCTGATTTGTGAAATTTTGTATTAGAGATTATTCTCGTAGGGGACGGGAATGTTTAATCTATACTCAAATTTCAAATTTCTATGTAAATGTTAAAAGAAGGAGTCTAGCTACAAGCAACATAATCGAGTTGGGAAATGCAGCAGTATATTACAATCAATAGGAGAAAAAAATAGTATGGATAAATGGAAATTGGGGAAAAGAAAAAGAGAATTTTTTTAATACCACCCCTTATTTGTGCGTTTTTCAGAAAAACACCCTTTATATCTGATGAGGGCTAAAGCCGTTGTGCCCCTATCAAAGTAAACCAAACTCCCACTAGAGTATAGTGGTAGAAAGGGTCGAACCCAAGGAGCAAGCTTTTCGATTAAAGTTTCCTTGTGTGATTTTCTAAAGTAACCAAAGGGGGGGTTTTGAAATGTTTTTGGTTTAGGAAAACAATAAAGCATGCAAATGTTGGAAAAGAGTATTTAGGTTTAAAAGGGGTTCACGTTTAAAAGGGGTTCACTTATCCATTCTAGCAACTTGACTAGGTCGGTGGATCATAGAATCTTTAAACCCAATATTCAAATCAAATCACAGCAAAATGTCCTACTCTTTGTTCATACTTAGCAAATAGTCCAAATAGTCCTAGATGCCCTAATTGTAAGTTACAACCTAGGAAATACCTAGATTTAATAACACAATTGCATAAAGCACAAAGATAAGTAGGTTCATGCAATACCATTGACAAATAGTCGGTACTTGACATGAATCTAAGATCTCTACCCTAAAATCAATCACAAATAGTTCATGAGAAAAAGGGTTTGCTACAAAAGGTTTAGATTCTTCAAATAGAATTGTCTAAACCTAGCAATAGGAATAATATCAAATCAACCTAGTTTGCAACCTAGATGAAATCAACATCAAACCATTAAAAATCTAAGCACAAGAGATCGAAGAACAATTTCTTAAGAAAGACAAGAATAAAGGGACAAGAAACTTACCACGATGACCCGAGTCAAGCGCTTAGAACTTCAAAGTGAACACGAAAAGGGTTTAGTTCTCCATTGAAACAAAGTACAAGATTTGAGAGAGTTTTCTTGGATTACACTTGTGCCAAATTAGATTATAGAAAAACAACCTAAGAACCCCCTTAAAACCTCTCCCTAAAATGGACTTTTCTAAACTCCCCCTTTGACCCATTAAGAGCTAGGAGTTACATAAGAATGGTCCAAATACAAATTAACTCCAAATTGACTATCTAGAGAAAAAGAGTTGCAAAACATGGTCAAAATGGAATAATTGGTCCGGGAGATCCGCGGGCGCGACAGGGGTGCCGCGGCCGCGGATTTGGTTCTGAGCTAATGGGCCGGCATGGTGAGAACCGCGACCGCGGCAGGCTGGCCGCGCCCGCGGTTTTGGCTCTGTAAGCATGTTTTCTCTCGGCTTCTAGCGTACTTTGGCGACTTCACTTCCGATGCCTCGTACGCTTCATTATATTGCCCAAGTGAGTGAAAACGCCCTTTTTTGCCGTCTTAGGTGCTCCTTTGGTGCCCTCAAGATTACGCCTATCAAGTTCCCCCACACTTAGATCTTGCTCGTCCTCGAGTAAGCTTGAAGGTCTGGGCGAGGATAACTCGAACTCTCCAATGCATCCAAAAATTTCTCTCTAGCACCTATTCTCATAAAAAACAACAAAGACTCCGACCCTACAAGAGACTACCCAAAAATTCGAAAGCAAACATGTTGCACACACCCCCTTCTTTGCTTGTTCTGAATCTCACGCAAGCACATTCACAATAGATCTAAAAAGTATGCAATGGTTGTCTTAGTCCAAATGATATATGCATGAAAATTATGCTAAATTATACCAAAGACATTTTCTCTTACTAGCTTGCATCGTTCAATGATAGACAAATATAAGATCCTAAACCCACATACCAGACATGTACTCACGAATTCATGCTCTATCCTTAAATGACACTTTAAAAACATGCAAACACATCTAAGACTAACCACATGGCAAGGTGCGAAACAAATCAAGAGACGTTCATAAGTCACAAAATCTACTAGCACTTTATTTGTATTAAGTTTTTTTTTTTTTTGGGACCCGGACGTTTTTTTATTCGAACCGGCCCAATTCTTATAAGACTTTTTCACGTAGCCATCAAAGGATCGAAACCTCAGTGCTGTTTCAACCTCGGATATCGCGTGCTCATCAGGCAAACGTTAGAAGTTTTTTCTTTTATTTATAAGCACTAAACACTACGTCGTGTTCTTTGCATGCTTTTATTTTATTTGTGGTTTCAATAATGTGACAATTTCTCGTCTCAATCAAGTGTTATGCAAAAACCTCAGCACCTAGGGCTTCGAAAAAGACATATAAGCAAGTTCTAAAGCAAACATCCAAAGAAGAGCACTCCTAAGTGACAACACGCTAAGTAATGATAATCGGTCCATACATAGTCCTATCAAAGTCCGCATGCTCCAAATAAATGTTCCCACAATATATAATACTATGATCAACATAATGCATTTGCAACCTTGAAAAACCAAAACATACTCAAAAGATCCAAAGCATACGCACTCGTACAAGAAACAATCAACAATGCAATCATGGGGTGCAACAACCGACTCAACAAAACAAAACACACCAAAAAGAAGCAACAAAACAAACTAGAAAGACTCAAAACACACAATATGTATGCGACATGAATACCAATTCCCTCCCCCACACTTGAATCGAGCATTGTCCTCAATGCAGCAAAGAGGACTAACAATAATAGGAAAAGGAAAAGGTAAACGTACCTCACACATCGGGTTGCCTCCCGAGCAGCGCCTTTGTTTAACGTCGTTGGCTCCACTCCCGGCTCGTCAACCATACTCGTTTGGCCCCCTTTGAACCTCCGCTCTCACAATCATATCCTTGAACCAGCTATGGAAAGGTTTGAACCTTAGACCATTGAATTCCTTGACCCTCCATATTGGTGCAACCTTCTTCGTCTTCACTCCCCCACTCTTAGACTTATCAAGGGGGCGTGGAGGCTCTCTCGTCCTATCCTGCAAAGCAACACTAGCAGGTATCTTGCCCGGGGCGTAAGAAGGGTGGGGCGATTGCCCAAAACAGCGGTGTACATCATATCGGGAGGTTCAAATCCCGTATCAATCAAGTTATCCTCAAGAGTCCGGAATAGGAGGTAGAATCGTTCAATCCAACAAAGAGAAAGCATGTTAAAGAATTGACGTCATGTATACTATGTTCTATTATGTCCCCGTCAAATTCCATGGTCATTATTCCTCCAAATACATCAATCTTAGTCCTAGCGGTAGTCATGAAAGGTCTACCTAGTATAATAGGAGCCATAGCACTTTCACTCACATCCAAGACAAAGAAATCAGCAGGGAAAAACAATGTATCCACCTTAACAAATACATTCTTTACCACTCCCTAGGAAGCACCGAAGACCCGTCAGCAAGCACTATTGAAATTTTGGTTTCAATTAGTGGTCCTAATGCTAGCGATTCATACATAGAGTAAGGCAAAACATTGATAGAAGCACCTAAATCAAGCATGGATCTATCAACCCGAGTCTCGCCAATCATGATAGGAATAGTAAACATACCTGGATCCTCGCGCTTTGCCGGCATTTGTGTCTGAAGAATCGCGGAGACGCGCTCATTTACTTGCACCTTTTGCTTCCCCTTAAGCTTTGCTTTCCGTTTGATCGTGCAAAGCTCCTTTAAGAACTTAGCGTACCGGGCACGCTCTGGATTAGCTTGAGCAGGGAATGTTGACTTCGCACTTGCTAAATGTCTCGAAGAGCTCTTTGTCATTGACGGGCCTTCGAGTGTCCTTAAGGGCTTCCGGAAAGGGTGCGGGAGGCTTCTCGGCTTGGAGAGGAGGGAAATTAGGACGTACGTAGTCTCTTGGCGAAGACGGAAGTCCCCCCTATCTCATAATACTCTTCCTCCACCTCCTTCGCTTCAACATCTGGTACCTCTAGAGGATAATCCGCGACCTCGAGGTCAGGTGTCCGCGCCCGCGGATGTTCAACATTCTCGGACTCTTCTACAGAGGATAATCCGCGACCGCGGCATGTGGGCCGTGCCCGCGGAAAAGTTCTGCGGCCTCATCTCCGTCTTCTCCAAATCAGCTATGGGGGCATCTCCACACACCTTACCACTCCGTAAATAAATAGCACTTACATTAGCCTTGGATTCACCACCGTTTGAGATGGTAAAACTCTTGGAATGTTTGTTGATTCGATTGAGAAATTGCATCGGCAAGTTGGCTAAGTTGCTTCTCAATGCTCTTTATGCTAGACTCCGTTTTTGAACATGAGCGGTGAAGTGAGTGGTCAAGGAATTCAGCATATCCTCGGTAGATGGCTTAGGAGTCCGTAGCCCGGTGGGTTGTTGGGTGATAAGGAGCCCGGTATTAGTGGTCCGGTTGAGCTTGAGATCGGAAATTGTTTTGTGCCCCAGCCGGATCACCATATCGGAACCCCGGATGATCGTTTCACCTTTGATTATAGTTAGGCCTTGGTTATCAAAACGAGGTCTAGGAGGCCCATACCCCCCCACGGCATTGACGTCAGCGGTGGTAGTGTCATGGAGTTGTGACACATATCCGTGGGGTGGGTTTCATCGGTGCAAACCCCACAAGCCCCGCGCCGCGGGGTCATTGGTCTTAGTCAAAGCCAATGCCTTGATCATGCTTTTGAGCTCGGCCAAAGTATTGCTTACATCGGATGCACTAGAGTTCGCAACATGAACTCCCTTCTTGAATAGGTCCGACCAAAGCTTCTCGTTCCATCGGCTATATCATGGATCCGGCTCATGGCTATGTCGGGCGTCAAGTTCAAGACGCTACCATTGCAAGCGACATCTATGATCCTCCTCGCTTGATCTAGTAACCCATTGTAGAGGTGGATTACTAACTCCTTCTCGTCGACCCATGGAACGGGCAACTTGCGCACAACCTCATGAAACGCTCCACAATAGCCATAGAGCGTCTCATCATCCGCTTGCTCAAACGTTGGCGATGGCTCTCTTCAAGGCGGTAGACTTCCTAGTGGGGAAGTACTTGTCGAGGAAGGCCTTATATAGCTTAGGCCAAGTGTCGATGGATCCCGCCGGAAGGTGGTAGTACCAATTTCTCGCGGTGTTCTTCAAGGTGAAACCAAAGGCCCGCATCTTGATTTGCTCCTCCGTGACATTGGCCGGCTTGCTACACATGCATATGTCGTGGAATTTTCCCAAATGCATGATGGGATCCTCTCCGGCTAAACCATGGAACTTCGGGAGGAGGTTCATGACACCGGACTTAAGCTCAAAAGCCACACCGACATCTAATGGTGGTACGACGACCGCCAAAGGTTGTTGAGCAAGGTTGGGAGCCGTAAGCTCTCGCAGCGTACGAGCGACCATGTTCTCCACAACAAGATTCTCTAAGGCTTGCCTCAAATTCCGTAAATGCGTCCGCTCGATTTTTGAATGAAAATCAAGAAGAGGTGAATTAGTGGACCGGGTGTGGACCATCAATGGGGTCCACACCAAGAGTAATCACACAAAAAAACTTAATCAAAAAGAACCGTTGCTCCCCGGCAACGGCGCCAAATTTTGATGAGGGCTAAAGCCGTTGTGCCCCTATCAAAGTAAACCAAACTCCCACTAGTGTATAGTGGTAGAAAGGGTCGAACCCAAGGGAGCAAGCTTTTCGATTAAAGTTTCCTTGTGTGATTTTCTAAAGTAACCAAAGGGGGGGTTTTGAAATGTTTTTGGTTTAGGAAAACAATAAAGCATGCAAATGTTGGAAAAGAGTATTTAGGTTTAAAAGAGGTTCACTTATCCATTCTAGCAACTTGACTAGGTCGGTGGATCATAGAATCTTTAAACCCAATATTCAAATCAAATCAAAGCAAAATGTCCTACTCTTTGTTCATAATTAGCAAATAGTCCAAATAGTCCTAGATGCCATAATTGTAAGTTACAACCTAGGAAATACCTAGATTTAATAACACAATTGCATAAAGCACAAAGATAAGTAGGTTCATGCAATACCATTGACAAATAGTCGGTACTTGACATGAATCTAAGATCTCTACCCTAAAATCAATCACAAATAGTTCATGAGAAAAGGGTTTGCTACAAAAGGTTTAGATTCTTCAAATAGAATTGTCTAAACCTAGCAATAGGAATAATATCAAATCAACCTAGTTTGCAACCTAGATGAAATCAACATCAAACCATTAAAAATCTAAGCACAAGAGATCGAAGAACAATTTCTTAAGAAAGACAAGAATAAAGGGACAAGAAACTTACCACGATGACCCGAGTCAAGCGCTTAGAACTTCAAAGTGAACACGAAAAGGGTTTAGTTCTCCATTGAAACAAAGTACAAGATTTGAGAGAGTTTTCTTGGATTACACTTGTGCCAAATTAGATTCTAGAAAAATAACCTAAGAACCCCCTTAAAACCTCTCCCTAAAATGGACTTTTCTAAACTCCCCCTTTGACCCATTAAGAGCTAGGAGTTACATAAGAATGGTCCAAATACAAATTAACTCCAAATTGACTATCTAGAGAAAAAGAGTTGCAAAACATGGTCAAAATGGAATAATTGGTCCGGGAGATCCGCGGGCGCGACAGGGGTGCCGCGGCCGCGATTTGGTTCTGAGCTAATGGGCCGGCATGGTGAGAACCGCGACCGCGGCAGGCTGGCCGCGCCCGCGGTTTTGGCTCTGTAAGCATGTTTTCCCTCGGCTTCTAGCGTACTTTGGCGACTTCACTTTCGATGCCTCGTACGCTTCATTATATTGCCCAAGTGAGTGAAAACGCCCCTTTTTGCCGTCTTAGGTGCTCCTTTGGTGCCATCAAGATTACGCCTATCAATATCACTAATTTCAGAAAATCACCCTTTATATATGTTCTGTTACCAATGCAACACCCGTTTCGTTCCGCCGTTAGAAATTTCTAACGGCGGAACGAAACGGGTGTTGCATTGGTAACGGAACATATATAAGGGTTGGTTTAAAACAATTAGTGATATAAGGGGTGGTTTTTTGAAAAAAGGCCCAAATAAGAGGTAGTTTTAAAAAAAATTCTCTATTTTTTATCTAATAACTATCCATCATCTCACAGCTCAATCAAATCTTGTCATATTTCAAATTCTCTCATAAAAATATTATAACGTTATATTTTCAGATAATCTCGTGCCATGCACGAGATATAGGCTAGTATAATACTAAATAAAATGAAAACAGTCTATGTGTCAGTCTCTCATTGATTTGGACAAATGACCTCTTCTCATTTATTCTGAACAATTTTTACGCGTGCAAAATTTTAAGAATGCTTATTTTTGGACTTTAATCACATGACATCCAATTTGGCACATATATGGTATAAGTTATACTCATTTCCTTTTTTTTAATTATATGACTAGGATATTGTGACTTGATAGAAGATAACAATGTAATTTAGAGAATCTTTATCTAAGATTTTCAAAAATATCATCTTATTTATTTTGAACTACAAAGAAAATTTTCAATTTTATACAAGGAAAGATATAATATTATTTAAAATCGAACATTATTTTTTATATTTGATTATAAATAAATCCTCTTAAGAAAAATAGAAAATGATTAAAACAAAGAATACACATAATCATAAATATAGAGAAAGTATTATATAAACACAATTACTATTTATTATATATGAAAAATATGTTAGTGGCTCAATATGATATAACTAATATTACATATTTATGTATATTTACAAACTATAATACATATAAAATTATTTTATTTTAAATATATAAATATTAGATAAATCACGTACATGGTATGCGGGTTAACCTAGTATTACTTGAAATAAGCGGATATATTTTAGGTTTATAAAATATTTAATATATTCAACTATATTTTAAATGTAAAATAGGGAGATTTTAAGAGTCTTCAGTTATTCAAAAAATATATAGGAAGACCATAAACTTTGAGAAATGAGATAGGGAGACATTTAAAAGTTCAAATTTTAGGAGCCCTTTAAAGAGTGTTCTAACTATTAATCGATTCTCTTCAACCAATGTTATCTAAATTATTAGGTTCACTAGGTTTGTTAGTACTTGTGCTTTGCACGTTTTTTTTTGCTAGATTACATATACATTGAATATTATTTATAGTGTATGTGTTTAACATAAATTGTTAAGCAGCACAAAGGTATGTTATACTCGTGTTCAGATCAGTTAATATTGTAGTTTAAATATTTGTGCTTAGTTTTTTAGTCAGTTGAGACACACTTTGGTTTCTTCATGTGAAAATTTTGATCAATCTATAAATGATATATGAAATGTAGGAAGCGAATGTGAATAATATTTTTGTAAAAATGAATAGGTCATAAATTGCGTAACATGGACACGTTAAAAATGTCCACATACCCGTGTCGACACGACACAGATCCTCTTGTATACACTCTAGTATGACAAGAAACTGAATTAAAATGTTTTTAAATTTTAAATGGAAAATTGATTATTAGTCTTCTATTATTTTAAGCTCAACTTGAATAATAAGAGAAATATAAAAACTCATTTCTATCAGGGTTCTTGTGATCTCCTCTAATAAACCTCAAAGAGAAGGAAACTTCATTAAGTTTCCTATGTAGGTGGCTCAAAAATCTCTACCTCTAACATTGCGTATATACTCATCCATTGGTCAAAATTTTTATTCAGTTTCGATGTCGGAGAACATTTTCACAAGTGTTACTATAATTAGTTTAACTTTTTTTGGTTAAACTAGATAGCTTTAATTATAATAGACTACTTATTCACTAGAGAAAATTTTCGAAAACTACCTGTTAAATAGATCATTTTACCATACCTGCCCGTTATACAATAAAAATATTTTAACAAACCCGTTAAGTGTTTTCTTTTAGCCATTAACCACTCGACATTAGATATTCCGTTCAAAACATGCAATTATTGTTTTCCCTCTCTTTTCCAGAAATATAAATGGTGAAATTTTCTTTCCACCGGTCTTAGACTCCCTTCCTTTGCCGATAAACCTCTGGTCTCGCTCACATCGAACTACCTGAAGCACATATCCATGGAAGTCTGAACCCTTCTAACCAAATTCCCTTCCTTCAAATCCCACCCTTCACTTGTATGTATCCGCAATGCGCTTCTTCCTCATCCACAACATCTACTCCATTTCCCTTTGATGGATCGGTTAATAGTGGAAACGTCACAGGGAAAGCTGAAATCCTTCCCTGAAACACTTTGCAGCGCAATAAATTTTTTGGAAAGATTGAACAATGTTTTTAGAGTGGAAACCAAAGTGTGAAAACCAAACATAGCGTAAAGCCACTAACTTCTAGTTTCTCACTAGAAGGATTTGAAAATAACCTTTATTGAACTTTGTTTGCTTACAAGATGAGATCTCGGATTACAAAGTCACTCCCCTCGCCTTTCACTCAAATGCTAACCTAAAGGTGTTTCGCTGTATATCACTCTGTAGAATATCTCATCAACGTTTGACCTCTTCATGAAGATGAACAAACAATATACATAGTCAGACAATTAACCTAGCTTGGGCCGGATCTCTTTGTTTAGTAATAAAATGTTCATATATATTATTAGACATGGTAATCGAAAGATCTTCTACCATTTCAATAATATAATTCTCACATAATTATTAAACAAAGAAGCAAGAATCTAAATGATCATAAAGATAACAGATAAATCCGTTTGAATCACGCTAGTTGTATCTCTTGTGATCTTTCCGTTCAGATAATGCCAGGCTGTTCCCGCCAATGATCTTTCCATACTAGGAATGTATCTTCACTTGTACACTTTCATCATTTGATTTCATCGAAGATCTTCTAGCCAGCCGGTCTACACAATTCTAAGATAATATATTTGACTTACACACGCTCCTATGTTTGACACACACACTCTACTCTTATTACTCATGATAACATATAGGGAAAGTTCCTACACATGGAAGGTTCCAATATACGAAAACTTTCTACTCATAGTAACTTGTAAGATAACACTTAGGGAAACATCTTTAGCAGAATGTTTGTTACCATCAAAAAAAGGAAACCAAATAATTTTCCACTTTTTGATGGTGACAAACACCCTTTACTTTTTGAAATAAATACCTAAGTCTTCACCTAGACTAAGACTAGAAAAGGTTTCCTAAGCTATGGACACTTCCCCCTAAGGTCAATATCTCCTAGAACCTAGTAAGTCATTCCCCCTCAAAAAGTAACTACACTATATCTTTCCCCCTTTTGCATCATCAAAAAACAGCATAAACCCATTATAATAATAAGTCTATCCTAACCAACAAACACGATAGCAACACCAAAAATATGTAATAGTTCCAAAACATCACAACCATAAAAACCGGTTTAAACAAAGGAAAAACAAGAAACAATTCACCAAGGTAGTCTAGATTAGTTCACAAAACTTATAGTAAAAAATAGAAAAAGTAGGAAGTTGTTGGATGGGATAGTGATGGGATCAGTAACATCTGAGAGAAGAGTCTTAAGCAGAGTCTGTGACATCGTCAGAGACGGAGCAAGCTTCCTCGTCTGGGTTGGAGGCACGTAGGGCAGTGACATCTTCATGAACGTTCACGATCTTCCTGCTAAGCCCTTCCACCTGCCTTGGCAAATCAGCGACGAGCTCATTCATATACTCAAGCCATTTAGTCCGTACCTCAAAACGTTCGTTAGGGACCAGTACCATGTCGTCGCCTTGATCCTTAAATTGGGCTTCTTCCCCTCCAGTCTTTATCTTTTCCAGGTTCGGTGTACCTTTTCCCCAACCAGTCTCGCCCTTTTTTAAATCGGGCTTCTTCCCCTCTTGTCTTTAGACACCCTACGCACTACCTTGACCTTTGTACCCTTTGGCCAAGACCTCTTAGCATAAACATCATAGCCCTCATGTGGCACATCCAGAATACTACCTAGTTCCCTACTAGTAAACATGAATACAATATCCTCTATCTTGTAGAACGCAACTAGGCCACCTGCCTTTGATTCCAAAGATAAGTGTGTATAAAATTCATGAATCAAGGGAAGATTGAACTTTACCTTAGACTGGAAAAGCTTTCCCCAACCATGGAATTCGAATAGTTCATGAATCCCAGTTAAACGGTTGGCCTCCATAAAATCCATACTGTAAATCATCTTCTTCGTTATCGGAAGGATGCTTATGTCGAACGGCATATGCTCATCCTCATCGTCTTTCTTTTCTATTTTGGCAACAGTTCCCCTTGTCAGTCTTCGAGGAGTCTTTCCTATCTTGACTTTCTTGGCCGGGAACTTAGCTTCTTGATCAGAGATGTCTTCCTTCCAGGTGGCATGGGTCTTGCGTCTGATAGGAGTAGGTAGGGGTTGTTTGGCTCCTTTCTTCAGTCTAAGTGGGGAAATATCAGGTGTGGTGGAAGGTCTTTCATAGCTTCGTCGGAGGATAGAAGGACAATCACCTTTTGTGGGGATTCTTTCCTTGGCACCGCCTCAGGGGCGTCACCGGCAAGGGTTTGAAGTGTTTCGGCCTTTTGTGGAATGAGAGGTTGGATTAGGGTTTTTGTACGATGTGAATTGAGGTTAGGGTTGGTCGGAGTAGAGAGGGGAGTGGAGATGAAGTTTGCGGTGATGTCGGCAGTAAGGGTTTCTGTGTTTAGGATCGCCGGTGTGGTGTCAGGGTTTGGGGTTTCAGTGATCGGAGGAGGTATTTTTTGGGAGAGGGTGATGAAGTATGGTTTGTCACGACCTTTGGATCTTCTGGAGTGGCTCGGTTTTTAGGGTTTTCCGATTGGGGTTTGGGTTTATCAGAAGGTTCGATGATCGGGCTAGGGTTGGAGGTGGTGGCTTTGGTTGCGGAGAGAATGGCGGAGAGGTCAAGGCCGAGTTGGGCGAGGGCTTTCTTAGTGTTCTCGTCGAGATTGATGGATTCCATTGTTTTTGGGTTTCTGGAAGAAAGAGATTTCTGGGTGGAAAAAAGTGAAGTTGTGAGGGAGACAAAACCGTGTTTTGATCATCAGTTGGTGCATACATCTAGACGGCTCAAATTCTTTCCTCAAATCTATCCGGCTCATACAATTTTTTCGGAAAATCGAGGGCATAATTGCTCTGCAGCCGTCAAATCAACACGATTTCCCGGATTTTCTTTCCTTTCAAAATTTCAAACCTGTTCCGCCTTTTTCTTTTCTGAATCCTTCCCCTTTATTTACTAAGTCATGAAGACATTTATGATCCCACTGTTCTAAATTTGTAACACACCTCTGTACAGACCCTTCCCTCTGTGACAATACTGAAAGTGTAGGTGTGTAATGCGTGGGAAACGTACCAAAAGTGGTATCACAAGAAGACAATTACACAAAAACAAGCAATGTCATCTATGAGTGTGTTTTTATCATTATAACACGAAGCACCCCGTTAATGTACGAAAAACAGGCTCATAAGGGGTTGTGTTATAAGAGGGTAGTGAAGGCAGTAGATGTCCTCCATCATTTGGGCTTGTAATTTGGGTTAAAAAATCATCAGGAGGAATCTTTTGGGCCTGAAAAAAACCTCTATGAAAACATGTGCAACTACCCTAGCAAGATAGTCAGCTGTATGCAAGGAAATCACAAGCAAATACAGTTCATGTATGGCACCAAATCTTAACGCAGTAGACAATTGAAAGCAAGGCTATTCAGGAGTTATTTATATAAAGAGCATATCATACTAATTTACACCCTTCATCAAGGGTATTTTAAGGGAAAGCACAATTAGTTGAGATAAATCATACTGAGTTCTATTCAAAATTTCTCGAAAGTTCCATGTTCAAAGCCTAGATAAATATGCCTGCCACTTGGTCCTCTGTGAAACAAAATCCATGGAGACCAATTACTTTTCTACACAAGCCATAATGATGTGATGTCTAATCTCGATGTACTTGGTCCTTGGGTGTTGCATAGGATTATTGGAAATGTTAATAGCACTAGTGCTATCACAGAGAATGGGAACTGAATTTCCAATAATACCAAAGTCACTTAGTTGTTGTTTAACCATAGGAGTTGTGAACAACAAGAAATTGCAACCATGTATTCAGCCTCTATAGTGGAGAGTGCCACGAACGTTTGCTTCTTTGATCACCAAGAGACGAGACACAGTCCAAGAAACTGAGCCATGCCAGAGGTTGATTTCCTATCAACTTTATTTCCTGCAAAGTCTACGTCAGTGTAACTTACCAAGTTTAGATTTCCCTCTCTTTGATACCAGAGGCATAGATCATGTGTCCCTCGGAAATAGCAAAGAATTCTCTTAATGGCCTTGGTGTGTGATTCTCTTGGAGATGCCTGAAATCTAGCACATAAACATACATTGTACATAACATCTGGCCTACTGGCTGTTAGATAGAGCAAAGAGCCAATCATACCCATGTATAGTGTCTGGTCAACCTCCTTTGCATGGTCATCCTTTCCCAAAGAGTCATTAGGAGACATGGGTGTAGGGAAAGGTTTGGCGTCCATCATGCTGATTTTCTTGATGCACTCTAGAATGTATTTCTGTTGATGAATCTTGGTCACTTCCTCAGTTTGCACAACTTGTATTCCAAGAAAGAAATTTAATTCACCCACCATGCTCATCTCGAATTTACTTTCCCTGATCTTTGTTAATTTCTTCACTGGGGAATCATCTTTGGGTCAAAGATGATATTGTCCACGTATACTTTCACAACAAGAGTGTGCTTTCCCTCTCGCACTAGGAAGAGAGTTTTGTCAATTCCCCCCCGTACATATTTGTGGGACATGAGAAACTGAGATAGCCTTTCATACCAGGCACATGGTGCTTTTTTGAGACGTAAAGAGCCTTATCGAGGATGTATACATGATCAAGGTTGGTTGGGTCCTCAAAACCCGGTTTTTGTCCCACGTACACTTCCTTTTAAGGATCCTATTGAGGAACGCGGTCTTAACATCCATCTGTTGTAATTTGAACCAATGGAAAGCAGAGTAAGCAATCAGTAGTCTTATAGCCTCTAACATGGAAACGGGAGTGAATGTCTCGTCATAATCAATTCCCTCCTCTTGATTGTATCCTTTGACCAAAAATCATGCTTTTCCCTTGTGACTTGCCCCTTATCATCCAGTTTGTTTCTGAACACCCATTTTGTTCCGATGATTGTTCAATCTTCTAGCCGAGGGACGAGTCACCAAACTTTATTCCTCTCGAATTGATGCAATTATTCTTGCATGGCCTTTACCCACTCTAGGTATTTGAGTGCTTCAGGGATCATTTTGGGCTCGGACAGAGAGACAAAGGCTGCGATGGCTTAGGAGTCTTGAGCATGGACAAATGCCTGAACCACTATGTCTTGGGACACATGTATAGCTTCATCTTTCTTGGAAGAAATTTTGCAATGATAGTCTTTCCACCACACTGGAGGAACACGAGAACGGCGATCGAGTGAGTCCTCTTCTACTTCTAGAACAACAGTGGATGTACTTGCAGTTGTTTATGTATCAGGCAAGGAGACGTCCCTGATAAGCCCTAGTTGGTCTTCTGAATCTTGTTCCGTGTCCAGAGATGAGGGAATGATAGGGACCAACGGTGAGGATTCATCTGCATCACTTGATATTTGTGTGTTTGGATCTAAAATAGGAAAATCATCCTCTTCAATCAAGGGAGGAGCCTTAGAATCTTGTAGTTCATTTCCAGACATTAAATTCTCTTCGAACTTGACATGGAAACTTCCATCCACCTTTCTTGTTCTTTGATTAAACACTTCTGCTCCGTGAAGAGTATCCCATGAATATTCCCATGTCACATCTTGCATCAAATTTCCCCAAATTATCCTTTCCATTATACGCAAAACACCCGCAATCAATGACACGTAAGTGACTTACATTGGCTTTTTTCCTCTTAGGGCTTGTAGGACGTTTTATCCAGAATCGGCCTAATAAAGGCCCTATTGAGAATATAGCACGAGGTATGTAATGCTTTAGCATAGAATCTTCTAGGAAGACCACTAGTAATGAGCAAGGTTCTGTTCATGTCTGCAAGCGTTGTGTTCTTCCTTTCGACGACACCATTCTGTTGTGGTGCTCTTGGATAGAGAAGTTGTGATCTATCCCTTAGTCTCTGCATAGGGAAAGGAAGTGTTGATTGTCGAATTGTGTTCCGTGATCAGTACGAATAGCCTTTAGGGATTTCTCTAGATGCTTCTCGGCTTTCTTCTTCCATACTACGAAATCATAATATACATCCTCCTTTGAAGAAAGAAAGATGGTCCATGTGTACCACCTTCTTGGACTTGAAGAACTTTTAACTTGTTTATCTCTTGTGCAGGATTCACTCACCTGATCACTTACCGCTTCCACCTTGGGAAGACCTTTGACCTGGTCCTTTGAGTGAAGTTTGGAGAGAAGCTTGAGGCTTGTGCGTCTATACCGTTTGTGCCAGAGAAGAGATTCTTCTTTTAGAGACACTAGGCACATTTGCTCTTCCATTATGAAGGAAGGGTCCACTCTGTAGACCTTTCCGTCACAAATACCTTTGAGGATTGGCTTCCTGGTCAGAGAGTTTACAACAATGCAGTCCTTTATGGTAAAAAATACTTCATTTTCCCTCCTTGGCATAGCTGGCTACGCTGGTTAGATCGAACTTCAGATTGTTGACCAAATTCACACTCTCTACTGTGACATGCTTAGAGATGCTTATTTTCCTAGAACCTGTTACAACTTCCTTGCTCTCATTTCCGAATGTGATTGAGCCACCAGATTGTTGTAAAAGTGAGACGGACCAGTCCTTGTTTCCTGTCGTGTGACCAAAGCAGGAACTATCTATTTACCAAGAACTTTCTCACTTCTCCTTGTATATAGATGTTAGTTTTTACGAACCCAAGTAAGCTTATGCTTACTAGGTTAATGGTTGACACGACTAGAATTGAGTTTTTTTTATCATGCAAATCAAACTTTAATTTAGGTGTCGTTCTAAACTTCTGGACAGGTTGGGCATTGTGGGATCTCTCGAGCAAACATTTCCAAGGGAAACATTCATGCTTGTAGTGTCTTTGTTTCCCACAATGCCAACAAATTCTATGACATGCAAGGTTAACATATCTACTTTGTCCAGGACATATCGGTTTGTTTTCCTTACGAGTTTGGAAATCGATTTGAGAGGGTTTTTCATTATGGGCTTGTTTAAGTCACATTACATGTGCCTTCTATCCATCAAATTAGGGCCTTTTCTCATGTGTGAGCGTTTGAACCTTTTCCTCAAACTCACATTGTCTTAGTCCACATGATGGACTTTTACACTTCTTGTCTTTAGTATGAGAGACGCTTCCCTAAATAGTAATTTTATCATTAATTGGACTTACATAAGGTTCAATGTAACCGAGTCCAGGACGAGATACAAACCTCTTTAGGAAATCAACTTTCTCTCTTTCTACCTTTTCTTGGAGAAGCTCATGTTGGTTTGAGCTAGAGCTGGAATGAGCTAGCTAAACATTTCTGCTTGTTTTGATGATAACAAACTCAATTATTTCATGTTCTTGTGTGTTTTAAGCTAACCAGGTAAAGCTCGAGGAGTTTACGGTGTAGCTTTAACACAAGACGACTAGCTTTGACCATTGTGGGTCTAGCTTTGAGTCTATCAGGGAAAGCTGAATCTCGCCAAGACAGAATCAGGTTCGTAGTGAAGAAATAAGAAGAGCAAAGGTCTAGATTTAAGGCAGCGGGTTGTACTTTAAGCTAGAGGATCGATCTTCAAGTAAAGAGAAGAGAAGAAATACAAGTAATCGATCCAGCGCGTCCACGGGTGGAATCCTGGAAGCTAGCTTAAAAGATTTGGTCCAAGCGAAGGAAGGTTAGAAGCGGGAATTGGTGAAATGGAGGGAAACGAGGTTGTGAGAGCATTTACCAATAAGCTGGACAAATTGAGAGAAGCACATGGATTGCCGATGTGGAAGAAGGATCATCAAGCTGAAGAAGCACAAAGAGATGATGTGCATGGATGAAATTTTGTTATGGATTGATCACACAGATTGTTGAGGTGGTGTTCTTTCTTGCAGCTCAAGTGTAGAAAGTCTAGCTTTATGAGAGTTAGTTATATTTCTATATAAGGTGTGCAATAGGTGTTGTTAGGCATGAGCTTATCGAACAAATATAGTGAGCTAAAGTCGTTGTGCTTAGAGCTATAGCCTAAAACACTTAGAGAGCTTGAGAGAGTGAATTACTTGTATGATCTGAATGAAAACTTGTATTAAGAAAGAGTGTTGCACTAGAGAGAAGCTTGGAGAAAACACTAGAGAGAATCTAGGTGTAGCTTAAGAGTATTTGTCTCAAGCTTAAGTGTGTAATCAAACTTTTTCTAATACAAGCTAGTGGTGTGTTTTATCCCGGACTTGCTAGAAGTTTAGGGTTCTCACCTTGAATAATTCTTGTGCAAGAGCTAAGCATACTTAATTGATATTACTTGTGCTTCATTGCAGCTAATTCCATTTCCACACTTAAAGTTCTATAGCTTCATATAGCTATAGACCTAATTAGAGATTAATCGATCCTACAATTTGTATTAGAGCAGGTGCTCTTGCATTGATTCATACTCTCTCAATAGTTTGAATCATGGGAAATGATATCTAGCATTCAACCTAGGTATCTCTTTAGATAAGCCTCATGTATTAGCTGAGGGAGAGCTAGAATGGTGGTTGAAAATGACTCGCAATTATATTTAGAAAATGGACTATCAATGCTAGAAAATAACTGAGAATGGTGAAGAGAAGATCACTGCCGAATCAGACATATTGAAATGGGGACCAAATTAGTACACCACTGTATAGAAGAATGCTAAGGCTAAGCATCTAATCTTCAATGCTCTCTCAAGGAAGGATGTCGACAAGATCATGTCACTACCTACTACCAAGCTAACATGGGAAGCTATCATCAACATGCACTCAGGCAACGAGGACATGCGCAACAACAACAAATTTGAGCTATAACGTGACTTTCACTCTTTCAAGATGCGCGAATTTGAGACGATCTCAGACTACCATTCACTTTTCCAGGTATTATGTGATAAGATGTCATCTTCTGGACTTAAAATTGAAGATTGTGAGCTATCTCTTGCTTTCTTTCATGGGGTAAATTCCAAATTTGATACCTCTAAGAAAATCATGATCATGACTAAGGAGACAAAAGGGCTCTCTGTTTCTGTGTTAACTGGTAAGCTTAGAGTGAAGGAAAGCAAAGACCTCAAGGAGTCGCTTGAAGCTAAGGAGAACATATGGTGGCACTTAAGCTCGGCCGTGTTCTTCAAAAGATGGAAAACAATGATGATTATGACCATGATGAAGACATAGATGTAGCTATTATTACTAAGCTCGTAAAGAAGTTCTTCAAGAGTCATGGTGACTTGTAAAGAGACTAATCTAAGCCACAAGACCTCAAAGATGTGGCGTGCTATAACTGCCAAAAAAAGGGACACATGGATAAAGCATGTACAAGTGCTAAGGTGGATCCAAGCTCATCTCAAACTCCGCCAAGGAAGGCCTTTATCACTTTATAGGGTGATTCTAACGACAAGCTAGACTGTGCAAAAGCACAAGAGCTGTGCTTAGTAGCCGCTTGATGATATCGAGTTAAGCTCTCTTAACTTTGAACTTCTTCCCAAACATAACCTTGTTGAGCTTATGAATGAATTGGTCTTAGATCAAATGTAATACCCCATGTTTGTAATCCATATAAGGATTAGATTGTTACTCATGTCAACAAGAGATCTTCCCTTTTCATGTTTCAAGTAAGGATAAGAACTGAAAAGTGAAGCGTGCTAGGGGCGGGAGCAGTCCTGGGATGGATGACCACCTGGGAAGTTTCCGTGTTGACACATGGATAGCGCTTCTAAGACTGGGGGCCTCACAGGTATATCCTTTCCACGAGCCATTTTAAAAAAGAATGTGATTTACGGATTAATCGATCACTTGCCATTCGTTGGTTATTAGGGGAATCCCGAAAACGTCCGGGTCGAAATATGGCTTTAAAATTAAGTTCCGAATTAGTGGATGCTGCCAAAGGGATCCAATGACTTCGAAAGAATTGAACGAGGAGCCGCGCTGTGCGTATCGACCCGTGCAGTGCTGTAGCTAACGACTTGCATGTGTTAAGCATGCCGGCAGCGTTCATCCTGAGCCAGGATCGAACTCTCCGTCTGAATCTTATGAGGAATACGAGAAGGTGAAAGTTTTTTTGTTCCGATTAAGCTTCCACCTTATTAATCTGCAAATTCTCCAATTTTTGATCCCGAGAATTTCTACAATAAATTGGGTATTGCCCACAATCCCCACAATTTTAGCTTAAGAGCTCGCCATTTTAGCTTAAGAATTCAACGCACCATCCCCGCAGGAGCAGAGAACCCATCGCTGTCTCGGAGGATCCCCGCTAAGCATCCATGGATGAATGGTTGAAGCGCCCAACTCATAATTGGCGAATTCGTAGGTTCAATTCGACCAATTTTAATTTCATCCGGGAAAATCCATCTTTTTCTAAACAATGTCTTTTTCATTTGATCTAACAGCCTTCCGTCGTGGCTCGAGTGTGCTTTTCCCTTTGGGGGCGACTCGACCCGGAGGGTGGTCCTTGGGACTTGACGTGGTCGTCAAGGGTTTAAGTGAGGGTGATTGTAATACCCCCATGTTTGTAATCCATATAAGAATTAGATTGTTACTCATGTCAACAAGAGCTCTTCCCTTTTCATGTTTCAAGTGAGGATAAAAATGAAAAGTTAAGCATGCTAGGGGCGGGAGCAGTCCTAGGATGGGTGACCTCCTAGGAAGTTTCCGTGTTGACATGGGGATAGCGCTTCTAAGGCTGCGGGCCTGACAGGCGTAAAACGGTCGTTGTTCCTATCAAATATATCCAACTAAACAATTCAACTAGTAAAGTGGTAAGTCGGAGTCGAATCCCAAGAGAGCCACAACGATAGCCTATTTCTATTGTGTTACCTAGTAGTAACTAGGGGGGGTTTTGGTTGTAATTCTAACTAGCAATAATAAAGAAAATAATGTTGAGTTTGTAAACAATAATGATGAAAAGCTCTCTTCTTTAGCATCAGCGCGTTATTCTTATGGAAAGTTGATCATCGAATTCTATTAATCATATATTCTTAATTATCTAATCCGGTTGTCGTACTCTTTGTTCGTAAATAGCAACTAGTCCAAATAGTCCTAGAAACCCTTGTTGTAAGCAATAACCAAAGAAACCCAAAGTTTCAAAAGCGCAACATCATAAAGATCAAAGATAAGTAGGCCTATGCAATACCGTTGGCAAATAGCCGATACTCTACACAGGTTTATAATCTCTAAAAAATAAGCACTCGTAAATAGTCTATGCAAATTCTGATTGCTACCTAAAAGACAAGACTTTTCAAATCGAATTGTCAAGCCTAACAATATGAATGAATAATAATCAACCTAGTTGTACACCTAGATAAAATCAAGATCAATCAATAGACAATAGAGCACAAGACATCATAAAGCAATCCTGAATTAAACTTAGAACAATAACATAAGAATCCTCACAAACATTTCCTAGAATAATGGATTCAACTTAAGAGTGAACTAAGAGGATCTTATCCAGACATAGCCAATTGAAAGTAATACATAATTATGGATGAAACTAACCGGGGAGGATGATGAAAGTGGAACAAAGGTGGAAGCTTTCTTCTTGGTTGCTGAATTTCTAAGGATGAAGTTGTGAAAAGAATCAAAAGTCTCCTCTAACCTAATTTATAAAGGTTTATATAGTATCTAGTGAAAGAGAAATAAAATAATCAAAATAACTAATAAAATAGGGAAAAAAATCAGAATCTCGAATAAAATCTGCAATTTGGGTCGGTCCATCTCCGTGTCACGATCGAGACATGTTGGTCGCGATCGCGATCTAGCTTCAGTTCTCAGGGTCGAAAAAATTCGTGATCGCGACAGGATGGTCTCGGTCGAGACATGTCTACTGAGGCTAAGTCTCGATCGTGACATGTAGTCTCGGTCGTGACTTCTTCTCTGAGGCTGGATCTCGGTCGCGACACCTCCTCTCGGTCGTGACGTCTTCTCTCGAACTGGTCTTCGGTCTTCTATAAGCTCCAAGGCAGCTCGGCTTCGCCTCTCGGCTTCTCCATGGGTGTAGGTGTGGTATCCTCCTCTCTAGCTCCATCCCAAACGCACTAAAAGTGAGTACAAACGGGATCTCAATAATAAAACCACAAAATACCGCTTATGAGCATCCCGCAAATCCATAAATGAACACCATACCGGATTCCGGGAATACCACTCAATAAGCACCTAAACACCATTAATCCTAAGCTAATCGTCGCTAGTTAACACCATATAATAGTCTTCTATCAAACCTCCCCACACTTAAACCTTGCTTATCTTCGAGTAAGAAAAATAAGACTCACTCCTCCTAAAAGTACAAAGGTCTACAGTAAGTGTAAAGAAATCTTGCTAGCGACTATACTTCAAACTCCAAGTGTATCGAGCACTAACCTAACTCCAATCTATCTTCTTATGTCTCCGAGATGTCCTACCCAAAACCCTCCTTATTTCTCCACTTCATATGGCACCACTCCATAACAATATAATCGAACCAAGTGGTGTACGTTTAAAGCACAAGTGGAATCCTAGTCTCCTTTAAGGTTAAGGGTACATAAATATATCATAATGAAGATAAAATCGAGTCTGCCACTCGTTTATACACTTCTTATTCCTCCTCTTCAACTAATGTCCTAAACCACTAGATAATATAAACAATTCATACATCACAACCACCAATCATAATTCAAAAATCTGCATAGCACAACCACAACAATATGCATCAAACTCCAAGAAATAGAAATCTAATCCTAGAATATAACACAACCGCCAATAACGTGTAGCAAAAATATGATAAACTAGTGAAATAGTGAGCATGCAAAGTATGGATAATAATAATCTCAATAACAAAGGAATAATAGGCTAAAACTAACTCCTTATCCCTCCTTGGTGAATCCTAAAACCCGATACATCCTTCAACTCTTTCTTATGTGTCCGACGCCAATAAATATGCAATCAATAGAATCAGTCACAAACAATGTAATCCCGGCGCCCTTTCGGGTTTTCACCAAAATCCTATGTGGTAGAACTATTTCTTTTCTTTTCTATTTTATTTTCAGGCACCAACCTTTTCCTTTTTATTCAACTCTTACTTGCCTGGTTTTTATTCGTTTTATTTTTATTTTTTTCTGATCATTATTTTTGTTGGAGCCCCCCTTTTCAATCCATCCATTTTTTAATCTCCTTGGGTTAATCTGTTTTTTTCTTTACAATAAAACGATGCTACAGTTCAAGCAATATAAATCCGGTACATACTCGATCAAAAAACCACTAAAACAATTCAGCAGAGACTCTAAAAACATAAAGAAAATCAACGGAATAGCAAGAGAAAACCAAAAACAGCATAGAACTCCTTGGTACGTCAACTCCTCTCCCCACACTTGAATAGCGCATTGTCCTCAATGCATCAAAAGAGGACATCATAAAAAGGGAAGAAGGAGAAGGTACCCCAATCACTCCTCGACATCATCATCAGCGTCGTCGGTGGCGTCATCGTCATCGTATTCGTCGTCATCATCATCTTCCTCATCATCAGCTGGCCCCTGATCGGTGTAGCTGGCTCTGAACTGCTCCCACTGCTGCCTCTGGAGCACCCATTGCTGGTGCTGGTACTCCCGGTCACACCGGATCTCCTCTCGTAAGCTCGGCATGTCATCCTAGAACACCTCCTGGTTCCGGAAGATCGGCTGCGTCGTCTTCCGCATCTCCCCCATCGCCTCTGTAATCTGGCCCATCTGGTGAGCCATATGCATTTGCCAGTAAGACTCATCGGAGTAGCTCTAGGAACCAGAGCCACTTGCGCCGGCGTCGGAGTGAAAGTGAGGTTGCTCAGGCGCAGGGACACATGGAGGGGCAGGTGCACGTGTAGGAGCTGGAGCAGGGATAGGAAAATGCTGACCTGATGGGACGACGTCGGGCTGGATGTACATATCAGACCATTTGCCAAAAACGACGGGCTCCTCTCACGGGAATCTGATTTGGAAGCCGCGCCCGAATTGGTACACGAGTCCCTCATCTTTCCACTTCAGCCACAAGTTCCGCAGGCACCACTGCTCGTCATACAAGCAACTCCCCAAGACGGGCTGATCGTGCGGGGGACAGCTATCTTCAATGGCAAGGAGGGTGATCATCCCCCCTACAACGATGTCGCCGTAGTGCGCCCTCCATGACTCTTGACAAGATAGCACAAACTGACTCGGCCAATCAGGAACATAGAACTCGTATTCATACGAGAACGCGTACATCAGAAACAGATGGTGCACCGAGATCTTACTGTTATCGGCCCTTTTCCCAAAACACATCGCCACCACCTTGTGAATGATGCGCCATGGTAGGAAGGCAGTCGAAGTATCGGTTGTGCATTTGGCGTCGTAAGCCTCTCCTTGGACCCTCGTCCACCACTCTGTCACTGTATCATGATTTACGTCGTTATCCCACTTCGGCCTTTTTCTCACTCCCAACGCGTGAGGTATCTGATCATGGTTCAACCTCCACCTCCTATTGTTAGACCGCCATTCAATTGAATTGATACTACGTTGTTGTTGCGGTCGTCCTGGCAAATGGTGAGGGTTTTCAGAAACTCCTGGGTGAAATTTGGGTAGGTGGGCGCACTTAGCCCCAAGAATCCACCTAAACCTGCCTTAGCAAACATGCTCTTCGTCACCTCTAGCAGCCCCAAGCTAAACAACAAAGTCTCGTCCGGAAACCAAGTCTGGACGACATCCTTGTTGTTCACAATGTGGTCTATGTCGTCGGAGCTTCACTTTTGCTTCTTTGGTGCCATCTCAAACAAACGCAGCACAATCCAAGCACAATAAAGTGGTCACAGCCACGAATGAACAAGTTCGACCACTCGAAGATACCTAGATTGATGACGAAGTGGAATGGACCGGGCAAGACTGAGGCCGAGTCGCGGTCGAGATCGAATGTCGCGGTCGAGATTTCACAACTGGGGCTAGATCTCGATCAAGATGTCACGGTCGGGATCGAGATGAGGGGCTTCCGAGATTCTTTGACTGGAGCTAGATCTCGGTCGAGACTGGTAGGTCGCGGTCGAGACGCCGTATTTCGGCCGAGATTTCGCCCTTCCTTCTCACGTGGTGGTTTTGTTCGTCCTCCTCTTCGAACACAGCTTCAAATATGGAATGTATAGCACGGATCCGGTCTTGTGGTGTTGTTTTGGTGGAGAGAAAGCTTGATTTGGAGGGGATTTGGAGAAATTGGGGGTTAGGGTTCTTGAGTTGATTTGGTGATTTTAGGGTGAAACTGGAAGAGGTGAATGGAGAGAGTGATGAAGAGGGAGTGTAGATGGAGATTTGGAGTGGAATGGAGGTGTAAGCTTGAGCTTTGGAGGACTAATGGAGATTTAGGGGTTTGAGGAAGAAGAAGAAGAAGAAGATGGAGATGTGGTATGGGTCTCGGTCGAGATTTATGGGATAGGGCCAGCCGAGATGGGGAAAGAGGGGTAGCGAAAGAATGGTTGACGTGGAAAAGGAAATTTTTTTTAACGGGTGTCGCAATTGCGACATGATGTCTCGATCACGACACTTGTAGCTGAAGCCGATTCGTCGATTTTATCCTCCGATTGCTTCCTACATGATAGTCCCGTGATTTTTCCTGAAACAAAAACATTAAAACTAAACAAAATAATGGGATTAACGTTAGTAAAAATCCCTCGGGTTGCCTCCCGATCAGCGCCTTAGTTAACGTCGCGGCACGACGTAGTATGACTCAATCATCGTTTTTCGATCCCTTCCAGATTGCATCATCTAACAGTATCTTCTTGAACCACGGATGGAAAGGTTTGAACCTTAGACCATTCTCTTCCTTGACCACCCATTTTTGCTTGGGCTTCTTTTTCTCCTTACTCTCCCCACACTTAGACTTGCCCTTGGGCTTTGTTTTTGCCTTTTTCGTACCCTGCACAACATCTTTAGTAGGTTTCGTTCCCTTTGTGGTTAGTGAGGTGGGGCTACTTCCCAAAACAACATGCGAGCCTAGTTTGGAAGGTTCGATAACATCTGTAATACAGAATACCGAGCCATCATCCAGGGATTTTGTCGTAGACTCATATATATAAAAATTGATAAAATCCCCGTCCAACTCTAGAGTAAGCACCCCGGTATCTAGGTCTAATTTTGTTTTAGCTATCCTCATAAAGGGTCTACCTAGTAGGACGGTATAGCCTGCGTATCATGAACATCATCTAGTACATAAAATCTGCAGGGAATATAAGGTCCTCGAACATAACCAACAC
The DNA here is from genome assembly GCF_046119375.1 of Phyllobates terribilis. Classification (NCBI taxonomy): domain Eukaryota; kingdom Metazoa; phylum Chordata; class Amphibia; order Anura; family Dendrobatidae; genus Phyllobates; species Phyllobates terribilis. Next base: position 31,617 of record NW_027370196.1, read on the forward strand.
ATCTTCGACTAACCCTTTCGGGGAAATCGTAGACCCGTCAGCTAACTGAAGCACGATCCCTGTCCTACTCATAGATCCTAATTCTAATGATTTATACAATGAGTAAGGTAAAACATTAATAGATGCTCCTAGATCTAGCATGGACTTATCGATTTTTGTTTTCCCTATAGTGCATGGGATACTCACCATCCCTGGGTTTGAGCGCTTGGCAACTATCTTCCGTTGGATGGCCGCGAAAACTCTTTCGCTGACCTGAACTTTCTACCTTCCTTGTAGCTTCTCACTTTTCTTCTTAATGCGGAGTTCTTTCAAATGTTGAGCGTAGCGAGGGACATTCTTGATGAGTTCGAGCAGAGGGATATTCACCTTACACTTACTAAGCGTTTTAAAAATCTCCTTGTAGCCGCGGACATCGACACTTGGTAGCGGTCGAGATGTATGGTCGCGGTCGAGAATGGATGAATTGGAGCTAAATCGTGGTCAAGATGTTGTGTCGCGATCGTGATTCTTGTCGATCAAATTTTCGGAAACTCGATTACCGTCATCTCGGTCGAGACATGCATGTCATGATCGCGACATCTCTCCTGGGGCCAAGTCTTGGTCGACACCTTCCTGTCTCGGTCGATATATCAGCTCAGGAACCGTTTTCAGCATCTCTTCCTCTACCTTTTCATCGAGTGACTGTCCACCTCGTATCATGATGACACTTACGTTCTCCCTCGGAGCTGCTACAGTTTGCGATGGTAGCTTTCCCAAATTCTGCTGTTGCAAGTTGTTTACCGCCTCCGCTATCTGTGCAGCCTGTTTTTCTAGACTGCGTATGCTTGACTCGGTTGTTTGAACATGGGCGGTGAAGTGTTTGGTCAAGGACTCGAGCATTTCCTTCATAGATGGTTCGTCGGATTTTGGTTGATATGGAGCGCGGTACTGGTTGTTGTATGGATATTATCTATTCTGCGCCCCAGCCGAGTCGACCCATCTAAAACCAGGATGATCGTTACCTCTCGGATTGTAGTTGTTATTCTCTCACTGACTGTAGTTGTTGTTGTTCTCAAACCGAGGTCTAGGAGGTCAGAAACCTCCTACAGTATGTACTTCAGTGATGGTTTGGTCCTGGAGTTGTGGGCACATATCGGTAGGATGACTCTCGTCCGCACAAATACCACACAGTCTCGCAGGTTTCTGATTTCCGATGGTGATGTTCTTGATCATACTTTTTAGTTCAGCTATCTCACTCTTCCATCCGGGCTCTCCGGAATCCACACCGTTTAATCCTTTACTCGTGTACGTCCTTCCAAAACTTCTCGTACCCTCAGCAATCTCATTTAGTCGGGCTCTAGCTTCGGCGGGAGTTAAATTCAGCACACTCCCATTATACGCAGCGTCTACTAACCTCATTTCATTATCAAGTAACCCATTGTAAAGGTGGTTCACCAAATCTTTCTCCTCAAACCCATGGAATGGGTAGCTTGCACACAATCTTGTAAATCTTTCTACTTAGTCATACAGCGTCTCAGCGTCCTGCTGTTCCACCATTTCAATAGCTCTTTCCAATGCAGCCGCCTTCTTGGACGGGAAATACATACTGAGGAAATCTTTGTGAAGTTTGTCCCAAGTATCGATACTTCCGGTGGGTAGCAAATAATACCATTGACGCGCGCTGTCTTTCAGTGTAAGACCGAAAGCTCTAATCTTGACTTGCTCATCGGTGACGTTACTCGACTTACTGCAGCTGCAGATGTCATGGAACTCACTAAGATGCATAATCGGGTCTTCCACAACTAGGCCATGAAACTTTGGTAGCAAATTGATGAATCCGGTCTTTAGTTCGAACGTGATGCCGACATTCAGGGCAGGCAACGTCACTCCTAGATGTTGTTGCGTCAGATCTGGGTCTGTAAGCTCTCGCAACGTTCTTGCAGCCATTGTTTCGATCATTAGATTTTGTAGAGATTCTCGTAGATTGCGTAGATGCGTCTGCTCTATCTCTAGAATGAAATCAAGCAAATCTGAATTAGTAGCGCGAGTGTGGACCATAAGATAGTCCACACCAAAGTAACACAAAAAGAAACAAACTATAACAGTTGGCTCCCCGGCAACGGCGCCAAAATTTGATAGGCGTAAAACGGTCGTTGTTCCTATCAAAGATATCCAACTAAACAATTCCACTAGTAAAGTGGTAAGTCAGAGTCTAATCCTAAGAGAGCCACAACGATAGCCTATTTCTATTAGGTTACCTAGTAGTAACTAGGGGGATTTTTGGTTGTAATTCTAACTAGCAATAATAAAGCAAATAATGTTGAGTTTGTAAACAATAATAATGGAAAGCTCACTCCTTTAGCATCAACGCATTATTCTTATGGAAAGTTGTTCATCGAATTCTATTAATCCTATATTCTTAATTATCTAATCGAGTTGTCCTACTCTTTGTTCGTAAATAGCAACTAGTCCAAATAGTCCTAGAAACCCTTGTTGTAAGCAATAACCAAAGAAATCCTATGGTTCAAAAGCGCAACATCATAAAGATCAAAGATAAGTAGGCCTATGCAATACCATTGGCAAATAGCAGATACTCTACACAGGTTTATAATCTCTACAAAATAAGCACTCGCAAATAGTGTATGCAAATTCTGATTGCTACCTAAAAGACAAGACTTTTCAAATCGAATTATCAAGCCTAGCAATATGAATGAATAATAATCAACCTAGTTGTACACCTAGATAAAATCAAGATCAATCAATAAACAATAGAGCACAAGAGATCATAAAACAATCCTGAATTAAACTTAGAACAATAACATAAGAATCCTCACAAACATTTCCTAGAATAATGGCTTCAACCTAAGAGTAAACTAAGAGAATCTTAGCCAGACATAGCCAATTGAAAGTAATACATAATTATGGATGAAACTAACCAGGGAGGATGATGAAAGTGGAACAAAGGTGAAAGCTTTCTTCTTGGTTGCTGAATTTCTAAGGATGAAGTTGCGAAAAGAATCAAAAGTCTCCTCTAACCTAATTTATAAAGGTTTATATAGTATCTAGTGAAAGGGAAATAAAATAATCAAAATAACTAATAAAATAGGGAAAAACAAATCAGAATCTCGGATAAAATCTGCAATTTGGGCCGGTCCGTCTCCGTGTCGCGATCGAGACATGTAGGTCGCGATCACGATCTGGCTTCAGTTCTCAGGGTCGGCAAAAGTCGTGATCGCAACAGGATGGTCTTGGTCGAGACATGTCTAATGAGGCTAAGTCTCGATTGCGACATGTAGTCTCGATCGTGACTTCTTTTCTGAGGCTAAATCTCGTTCACGACACCTCCTCTCTTTCATGACGTCTTCTCTCAAACTGGTCTTTGGTCTTCTATAAGCTCCAAGGCAGCTCGGCTTCGCCTCTCGGCTTCTCCATGGGTGTAGGTGTGGTATCCTCCTCTCTAGCTCCGTCCCAAACGCACTAAATGTGAGTACAAATGGGATCTCCGTAATAAAACCACAAAATACCGCTTATGAGCATCCCACAAATCCATAAATGAACACCATACCGTATTCCGGGAATACCACTCAATAAGCACCTAAACACCACTAATCCTAAGCTAATAGTCAGTAGTTAACACCATATAATAAGCTCCCATCAGGGCCTCACATCAGAACTCTCTTGCAGTTGAAGGGAGAGCTCAACAAAAAGAGCTAAATGATCTAAGAGAATAAACAGTTGAGCTTACTAAACAATTGTCTACAAAGCCCACTCTACTCACCAAATCATGTGATCTTTGTAAAGACAAAGTTATAGCTCAGAGTGTTGACTCAACTATAAAGAACATGCTTGATGAAATCCTAACCAAGATAGATGATCTAGCTGAGAACGTTGAAGCAAAAACTGTTAAACAAAAAGTCTTTGTGAAAGCACGGTCGGGTTTGAGCTTCACTAATCATGATTCGTCCACCAATTTTAGTCCATATCTATCTAGTGACCTTAATGATAAATTATTCAAGCTAGATAAAGATGATAACTTGCATTTAGGCTAGTTTAGGGCTGTTTATTTCTCCTCATTAGGTTTGTTTTGTTTTATTTTCGATACTTTTATTTGTTTTTCATTAGGATTTCTAGTGTTCGGAGTGTACCCTTGCGTTGTGTGGTTTCAGGATAAATTAGAAGCGTTTTTGATGATCATGTACTAAATCTTGGGGACTCTCATGTGGATGGCTTGGATGTACAATGTCGGGGTTGAGAACGCGAGGTGCAACGAATAAGAAGGAGGAAGTGAAGCCAACAGAGTACGAGACTCTGCCGAGTTGTGGTTTGATTCAGAAGCAAACGTTTTTCCCATTTGCAGAGTGTAACTCGGCCTGAGACTCGGCCGAGTTGTGGCATGATTCATGTTCATAAATGTTGAATGTCACGTAACTCGGCCCGAGACTCGGCCGAGTTACGGACTGCTTCACGACAAAACTCCCTTTTAACCTAGCTATAAAAGGGAAAACACTTTTGACTTTAGAATTCTAGACTTTTTTGGGGGGTTGTTGAACATTTGGAGAACTCAAAACCCTAAGAGGAAGCTTGCGGATTGGATATCTTGTATTTGGATTGAAGTTGAATGGTATGTTATTTATTGCAATGAATTTGATTCTTCCTTCTCCATGTCTAGCTAAGCTTCCATTTCCATGGTTTGGTGAACCCTATGATGTATTAGATGTGTTTGTAAGATGATATTTGGTTGATTGATCATTTGAATGAAGTTTGATTTTCACCTAGGATGCGTAATGCCCTAATACAATTTTAATAGGGAAGCCTACTACCATTTGAGTTCGAGAGGAGATTATGATATTAGGGGTTGATTGAATTTACCTTGGTCAATTCATGTTAGATCCTTTGGAAGAACTTGAGAATTATTTGCACGAGAGTGATTTAACTTCTCTTGTGGAATTTCAACTATCATAGTTGATCAATGATTGAATAGATTATGCAGAGCGCGAGAGCAGAAGTTGATTTGTTTGTCATTTGATCTCTAAGAAGCGTAAAGGGTCTAGTTTCGAATATCCCTGCACGAAAGTGATTGCTAGTCGAATCTTGGCATGTGCACTTATCGTTTGAGAAGAGGTAGTTCTAACATTAGATAGTTGGTCCTTCGAACTATATTCAATTTGGAAGTTAACCATATATTATTAAGCTTATTAAAACATCATAGTGGGGATCCTAACCTTGGAAGCCTTTCTCTATTTATAACTTTGTGTTACTTGTTAGTTTGAATTTGATCATAAACTATTCACTCCTTGATCTTTGGCTTAGTCATATTCCATGTTTTTGACACTTTGATACCATAACCGAACTCATTCGCTTGCGAGTGTTGGATTTAGCCACATCAAGTTTTGGCGTCGTTGTCAGGGAATTTTTTGCTAGTATTGGTTAATTTGAGCAACCAATAGATTAAGTCTCATTTTTATTTTTAATTTTATTTCTTGTGTATTTGGTTTCAGATTTGTTCTCCTCGCTGATGCGAAGAGCTCTGAGCAGTGGTGCACTACGCGACTACGAACCTAATCCTGAGCATGCTCTTCACAAAGGGTTAAAAGAGCAAAGAGAAACTAGAGCCCGAGTTATGAAAGAACAATAAGAGTTGATGACTCGCCAACAACAATAGTTGCAAGATCCACCAACTGCAGCTGGAACAGCTTCAAGTGCAAAATATTCCGCAAGAGCAACTGACTTTGGGTGACTATGTGTTGCCCGTCACAAAGGACCCACATCTGGTGTGGTCCGGTCTCTAGTCACTGCCCAAATTTTGAGCTGAAGCCATCTCTAATTAATATGGTTCAACAAAACCAATTTGGAGGCCTACCATCCGAGAATCTTTACCAACATCTTGACACATTCTTGGAACTTATGGATACGTTGAAGATTGATGATGTCTCTGAGGATGCGCTTTATTTGCGGCCTTCTCATTCTCCCTTAGA
>NW_027370197.1:0-37559 GCF_046119375.1 Phyllobates terribilis
TCAAAGAGAGTGAGATGCCAGCTCCCTTTCATTGTCAGTAGTTTCAAACATTTCTGGTATATGAAAAACATGTTTTTCAATGGCAAAAATCAATGAATATTGTAAATGCACAAACAGTAATATCTCCACATTGCAAGGTGCAATTCTGAAATATTTTGCTTTTTCCTGCTAATCCTAGCATGATAAAGAAGATTCAAAGAGAGTGAGATGCCAGCTCCTTTCATTCAGTCAGTAGCTTCAAACATTTCTGGTATATGAAAAACATGTTTTTCAATGGCAAAAATCAATGAATATTGTAAATGCACAAACAGTAATATCTCCACATTGCAAGGTGCAATTCTGAATTTTTTTTGCTTTTTCCTGCTAATCCTAGCATGATAAAGAAGATTCAAAGAGAGTGAGATGCCAGCTCCTTTCATTCAGTCAGTAGCTTCAAACATTTCTGGTATATGAAAAACATGTTTTTCAATGCAAAAATCAATGAATATTGTAAATGCACAAACAGTAATATCTCCACATTGCAAGGTGCAATTCTGAAATTTTTTGCTTTTTTCCTGCTAATCCTAGCATGATAAAGAAGATTCAAAGAGAGTGAGATGCCAGCTCCTTTCATTCAGTCAGTAGCTTCAAACATTTCTGGACGTTTTTCAATGGCAAAAATCAATGAATATTGTAAATGCACAACAGTAATATCTCCACATTGCAAGGTGCAATTCTGAAATTTTTTGCTTTTTCCTGTTAATCCTAGCATGATAAAGAAGATTCAAAGAGAGTGAGATGCCAGCTCCTTTCATTCAGTCAGTAGCTTCAAACATTTCTGGTATATGAAAAACATGTTTTTCAATGGCAAAAATCAATGAATATTGTAAATGCACAAACAGTAATATCTCCACATTGCAAGGTGCAATTCTGAAATTTTTTGCTTTTTCCTGCTAATCCTAGCATGATAAAGAAGATTCAAAGAGAGTGAGATGCCAGCTCCTTTCATTCAGTCAGTAGCTTCAAACATTTCTGGTATATGAAAAACATGTTTTTCAATGGCAAAAATCAATGAATATTGTAAATGCACAAACAGTAATATCTCCACATTGCAAGGTGCAATTCTGAAATTTTTTGCTTTTTCCTGCTAATCCTAGCATGATAAAGAAGATTCAAAGAGAGTGAGATGCCAGCTCCTTTCATTCAGTCAGTAGCTTCAAACATTTCTGGTATATGAAAAACATGTCTTTTCAATGGCAAAAATCAATGAATATTGTAAATGCACAAACAGTAATATCTCCACATTGCAAGGTGCAATTCTGAAATTTTTAGCTTTTTCCTGTTAATCCTAGCATGATAAAGAAGATTCAAAGAGAGTGAGATGCCAGCTCCTTTCATTCAGTCAGTAGCTTCAAACATTTCTGGACGTTTTTCAATGGCAAAAATCAATGAATATTGTAAATGCACAAACAGTAATATCTCCACATTGCAAGGTGCAATTCTGAAATTTTTTGCTTTTTCCTGTTAATCCTAGCATGATAAAGAAGATTCAAAGAGAGTGAGATGCCAGCTCCTTTCATTCAGTCAGTAGCTTCAAACATTTCTGGTATATGAAAAACATGTTTTTCAATGGCAAAAATCAATGAATATTGTAAATGCACAAACAGTAATATCTCCACATTGCAAGGTGCAATTCTGAAATTTTTGCTTTTTCCTGTTAATCCTAGCATGATAAAGAAGATTCAAAGAGAGTGAGATGCCAGCTCCTTTCATTCAGTCAGTAGCTTCAAACATTTCTGGTATATGAAAAACATGTTTTTCAATGGCAAAAATCAATGAATATTGTAAATGCACAAACAGTAATATCTCCACATTGCAAGGTGCAATTCTGAAATTTTTTGCTTTTTCCTGTTAATCCTAGCATGATAAAGAAGATTCAAAGAGAGTGAGATGCCACTGCTCCTTTCATTCAGTCAGTAGCTTCAAACATTTCTGGTATATGAAAAACATGTTTTTCAATGGCAAAAATCAATGAATATTGTAAATGCACAAACAGTAATATCTCCACATTGCAAGGTGCAATTCTGAAATTTTTTGCTTTTTCCTGCTAATCCTAGCATGATAAAGAAGATTCAAAGAGAGTGAGATGCCAGCTCCTTTCATTCAGTCAGTAGCTTCAAACATTTCTGGTATATGAAAAACATGTTTTTCAATGGCAAAAATCAATGAATATTGTAAATGCACAAACAGTAATATCTCCACATTGCAAGGTGCAATTCTGAAATATTTTGCTTTTTCCTGCTAATCCTAGCATGATAAAGAAGATTCAAAGAGAGTGAGATGCCAGCTCATTTCATTCAGTCAGTAGCTTCAAACATTTCTGGTATATGAAAAACATGTTTTTCAATGGCAAAAATCAATGAATATTGTAAATGCACAAACAGTAATATCTCCACATTGCAAGGTGCAATTCTGAAATTTTTTTGCTTTTTCCTGCTAATCCTAGCATGATAAAGAAGATTCAAAGAGAGTGAGATGCCAGCTCCTTTCATTCAGTCAGTAGCTTCAAACATTTCTGGTATATGAAAAACATGTTTTTCAATGGCAAAAATCAATGAATATTGTAAATGCACAAACAGTAATATCTCCACATTGCAAGGTGCAATTCTGAAATTTTTTGCTTTTTCCTGCTAATCCTAGCATGATAAAGAAGATTCAAAGAGAGTGAGATGCCAGCTCCTTTCATTCAGTCAGTAGCTTCAAACATTTCTGGACGTTTTTCAATGGCAAAAATCAATGAATATTGTAAATGCACAAACAGTAATATCTCCACATTGCAAGGTGCAATTCTGAAATTTTTTGCTTTTTCCTGTTAATCCTAGCATGATAAAGAAGATTCAAAGAGAGTGAGATGCCAGCTCCTTTCATTCAGTCAGTAGCTTCAAACATTTCTGGTATATGAAAAACATGTTTTTCAATGGCAAAAATCAATGAATATTGTAAATGCACAAACAGTAATATCTCCACATTGCAAGGTGCAATTCTGAAATTTTTTGCTTTTTCCTGCTAATCCTAGCATGATAAAGAAGATTCAAAGAGAGTGAGATGCCAGCTCCTTTCATTCAGTCAGTAGCTTCAAACATTTCTGGTATATGAAAAACATGTTTTTCAATGGCAAAAATCAATGAATATTGTAAATGCACAAACAGTAATATCTCCACATTGCAAGGTGCAATTCTGAAATTTTTTGCTTTTTCCTGCTAATCCTAGCATGATAAAGAAGATTCAAAGAGAGTGAGATGCCAGCTCCTTTCATTCAGTCAGTAGCTTCAAACATTTCTGGTATATGAAAAACATGTCTTTCAATGGCAAAAATCAATGAATATTGTAAATGCACAAACAGTAATATCTCCACATTGCAAGGTGCAATTCTGAAATTTTTAGCTTTTTCCTGTTAATCCTAGCATGATAAAGAAGATTCAAAGAGAGTGAGATGCCAGCTCCTTTCATTCAGTCAGTAGCTTCAAACATTTCTGGAAGCTGTTTTTCAATGGCAAAAATCAATGAATATTGTAAATGCACAAACAGTAATATCTCCACATTGCAAGGTGCAATTCTGAAATTTTTTGCTTTTTCCTGCTAATCCTAGCATGATAAAGAAGATTCAAAGAGAGTGAGATGCCAGCTCCTTTCATTCAGTCAGTAGCTTCAAACATTTCTGGTATATGAAAAACATGTTTTTCAATGGCAAAAATGAATGAATATTGTAAATGCACAAACAGTAATATCTCCACATTGCAAGGTGCAATTCTGAAATTTTTTGCTTTTTCCTGCTAATCCTAGCATGATAAAGAAGATTCAAAGAGAGTGAGATGCCAGCTCCTTTCATTCAGTCAGTAGCTTCAAACATTTCTGGACGTTTTTCAATGGCAAAAATCAATGAATATTGTAAATGCACAAACAGTAATATCTCCACATTGCAAGGTGCAATTCTGAAATTTTTTGCTTTTTCCTGTTAATCCTAGCATGATAAAGAAGATTCAAAGAGAGTGAGATGCCAGCTCCTTTCATTCAGTCAGTAGCTTCAAACATTTCTGGTATATGAAAAACATGTTTTTCAATGGCAAAAATCAATGAATATTGTAAATGCACAAACAGTAATATCTCCACATTGCAAGGTGCAATTCTGAAATTTTTTGCTTTTTCCTGTTAATCCTAGCATGATAAAGAAGATTCAAAGAGAGTGAGATGCCACTGCTCCTTTCATTCAGTCAGTAGCTTCAAACATTTCTGGTATATGAAAAACATGTTTTTCAATGGCAAAAATCAATGAATATTGTAAATGCACAAACAGTAATATCTCCACATTGCAAGGTGCAATTCTGAAATTTTTTGCTTTTTCCTGCTAATCCTAGCATGATAAAGAAGATTCAAAGAGAGTGAGATGCCAGCTCCTTTCATTCAGTCAGTAGCTTCAAACATTTCTGGTATATGAAAAACATGTTTTTCAATGGCAAAAATCAATGAATATTGTAAATGCACAAACAGTAATATCTCCACATTGCAAGGTGCAATTCTGAAATATTTTGCTTTTTCCTGCTAATCCTAGCATGATAAAGAAGATTCAAAGAGAGTGAGATGCCAGCTTCTTTCATTCAGTCAGTAGCTTCAAACATTTCTGGTATATGAAAAACATGTTTTTCAATGGCAAAAATCAATGAATATTGTAAATGCACAAACAGTAATATCTCCACATTGCAAGGTGCAATTCTGAATTTTTTTGCTTTTTCCTGCTAATCCTAGCATGATAAAGAAGATTCAAAGAGAGTGAGATGCCAGCTCCTTTCATTCAGTCAGTAGCTTCAAACATTTCTGGTATATGAAAAACATGTTTTTCAATGGCAAAAATCAATGAATATTGTAAATGCACAAACAGTAATATCTCCACATTGCAAGGTGCAATTCTGAAATTTTTTGCTTTTTCCTGCTAATCCTAGCATGATAAAGAAGATTCAAAGAGAGTGAGATGCCAGCTCCTTTCATTCAGTCAGTAGCTTCAAACATTTCTGGACGTTTTTCAATGGCAAAAATCAATGAATATTGTAAATGCACAAACAGTAATATATCCACATTGCAAGGTGCAATTCTGAAATTTTTTGCTTTTTCCTGTTAATCCTAGCATGATAAAGAAGATTCAAAGAGAGTGAGATGCCAGCTCCTTTCATTCAGTCAGTAGCTTCAAACATTTCTGGTATATGAAAAACATGTTTTTCAATGGCAAAAATCAATGAATATTGTAAATGCACAAACAGTAATATCTCCACATTGCAAGGTGCAATTCTGAAATTTTTTGCTTTTTCCTGCTAATCCTAGCATGATAAAGAAGATTCAAAGAGAGTGAGATGCCAGCTCCTTTCATTCAGTCAGTAGCTTCAAACATTTCTGGTATATGAAAAACATGTTTTTCAATGGCAAAAATCAATGAATATTGTAAATGCACAAACAGTAATATCTCCACATTGCAAGGTGCAATTCTGAAATTTTTTGCTTTTTCCTGCTAATCCTAGCATGATAAAGAAGATTCAAAGAGAGTGAGATGCCAGCTCCTTTCATTCAGTCAGTAGCTTCAAACATTTCTGGTATATGAAAAACATGTCTTTCAATGGCAAAAATCAATGAATATTGTAAATGCACAAACAGTAATATCTCCACATTGCAAGGTGCAATTCTGAAATTTTTAGCTTTTTCCTGTTAATCCTAGCATGATAAAGAAGATTCAAAGAGAGTGAGATGCCAGCTCCTTTCATTCAGTCAGTAGCTTCAAACATTTCTGGACGTTTTTCAATGGCAAAAATCAATGAATATTGTAAATGCACAAACAGTAATATCTCCACATTGCAAGGTGCAATTCTGAAATTTTTTGCTTTTTCCTGTTAATCCTAGCATGATAAAGAAGATTCAAAGAGAGTGAGATGCCAGCTCCTTTCATTCAGTCAGTAGCTTCAAACATTTCTGGTATATGAAAAACATGTTTTTCAATGGCAAAAATCAATGAATATTGTAAATGCACAAACAGTAATATCTCCACATTGCAAGGTGCAATTCTGAAATTTTTTGCTTTTTCCTGTTAATCCTAGCATGATAAAGAAGATTCAAAGAGAGTGAGATGCCAGCTCCTTTCATTCAGTCAGTAGCTTCAAACATTTCTGGTATATGAAAAACATGTTTTTCAATGGCAAAAATCAATGAATATTGTAAATGCACAAACAGTAATATCTCCACATTGCAAGGTGCAATTCTGAAATTTTTTGCTTTTTCCTGTTAATCCTAGCATGATAAAGAAGATTCAAAGAGAGTGAGATGCCAGCTCCTTTCATTCAGTCAGTAGCTTCAAACATTTCTGGTATATGAAAAACATGTTTTTCAATGGCAAAAATCAATGAATATTGTAAATGCACAAACAGTAATATCTCCACATTGCAAGGTGCAATTCTGAAATTTTTTGCTTTTTCCTGCTAATCCTAGCATGATAAAGAAGATTCAAAGAGAGTGAGATGCCAGCTCCTTTCATTCAGTCAGTAGCTTCAAACATTTCTGGACGTTTTTCAATGGCAAAAATCAATGAATATTGTAAATGCACAAACAGTAATATCTCCACATTGCAAGGTGCAATTCTGAAATTTTTTGCTTTTTCCTGCTAATCCTAGCATGATAAAGAAGATTCAAAGAGAGTGAGATGCCAGCTCCTTTCATTCAGTCAGTAGCTTCAAACATTTCTGGTATATGAAAAACATGTTTTTCAATGGCAAAAATCAATGAATATTGTAAATGCACAAACAGTAATATCTCCACATTGCAAGGTGCAATTCTGAAATTTTTTGCTTTTTCCTGTTAATCCTAGCATGATAAAGAAGATTCAAAGAGAGTGAGATGCCAGCTCCTTTCATTCAGTCAGTAGCTTCAAACATTTCTGGTATATGAAAAACATGTTTTTCAATGGCAAAAATCAATGAATATTGTAAATGCACAAACAGTAATATCTCCACATTGCAAGGTGCAATTCTGAAATTTTTTGCTTTTTCCTGCTAATCCTAGCATGATAAAGAAGATTCAAAGAGAGTGAGATGCCAGCTCCTTTCATTCAGTCAGTAGCTTCAAACATTTCTGGACGTTTTTCAATGGCAAAAATCAATGAATATTGTAAATGCACAAACAGTAATATCTCCACATTGCAAGGTGCAATTCTGAAATTTTTTGCTTTTTCCTGCTAATCCTAGCATGATAAAGAAGATTCAAAGAGAGTGAGATGCCAGCTCCTTTCATTCAGTCAGTAGCTTCAAACATTTCTGGTATATGAAAAACATGTTTTTCAATGGCAAAAATCAATGAATATTGTAAATGCACAAACAGTAATATCTCCACATTGCAAGGTGCAATTCTGAAATTTTTTGCTTTTTCCTGCTAATCCTAGCATGATAAAGAAGATTCAAAGAGAGTGAGATGCCAGCTCCTTTCATTCAGTCAGTAGCTTCAAACATTTCTGGACGTTTTTCAATGGCAAAAATCAATGAATATTGTAAATGCACAAACAGTAATATCTCCACATTGCAAGGTGCAATTCTGAAATTTTTTGCTTTTTCCTGTTAATCCTAGCATGATAAAGAAGATTCAAAGAGAGTGAGATGCCAGCTCCTTTCATTCAGTCAGTAGCTTCAAACATTTCTGGTATATGAAAAACATGTTTTTCAATGGCAAAAATCAATGAATATTGTAAATGCACAAACAGTAATATCTCCACATTGCAAGGTGCAATTCTGAAATTTTTTGCTTTTTCCTGTTAATCCTAGCATGATAAAGAAGATTCAAAGAGAGTGAGATGCCACAGCTCCTTTCATTCAGTCAGTAGCTTCAAACATTTCTGGTATATGAAAAACATGTTTTCAATGGCAAAAATCAATGAATATTGTAAATGCACAAACAGTAATATCTCCACATTGCAAGGTGCAATTCTGAAATTTTTTGCTTTTTCCTGCTAATCCTAGCATGATAAAGAAGATTCAAAGAGAGTGAGATGCCAGCTCCTTTCATTCAGTCAGTAGCTTCAAACATTTCTGGTATATGAAAAACATGTTTTTCAATGGCAAAAATCAATGAATATTGTAAATGCACAAACAGTAATATCTCCACATTGCAAGGTGCAATTCTGAAATTTTTTGCTTTTTCCTGCTAATCCTAGCATGATAAAGAAGATTCAAAGAGAGTGAGATGCCAGCTCCTTTCATTCAGTCAGTAGCTTCAAACATTTCTGGACGTTTTTCAATGGCAAAAATCAATGAATATTGTAAATGCACAAACAGTAATATCTCCACATTGCAAGGTGCAATTCTGAAATTTTTTGCTTTTTCCTGCTAATCCTGGCATGATAAAGAAGATTCAAAGAGAGTGAGATGCCAGCTCCTTTCATTCAGTCAGTAGCTTCAAACATTTCTGGTATATGAAAAACATGTTTTTCAATGGCAAAAATCAATGAATATTGTAAATGCACAAACAGTAATATCTCCACATTGCAAGGTGCAATTCTGAAATTTTTTGCTTTTTCCTGCTAATCCTAGCATGATAAAGAAGATTCAAAGAGAGTGAGATGCCAGCTCCTTTCATTCAGTCAGTAGCTTCAAACATTTCTGGACGTTTTTCAATGTCAAAAATCAATGAATATTGTAAATGCACAAACAGTAATATCTCCACATTGCAAGGTGCAATTCTGAAATTTTTTGCTGTTTCCTGTTAATCCTTGCATGATAAAGAAGATTCAAAGAGAGTGAGATGCCAGCTCCTTTCATTGTCAGTAGTTTCAAACATTTCTGGTATATGAAAAACATGTTTTTCAATGGCAAAAATCAATGAATATTGTAAATGCACAAACAGTAATATCTCCACATTGCAAGGTGCAATTCTGAAATATTTTGCTTTTTCCTGCTAATCCTAGCATGATAAAGAAGATTCAAAGAGAGTGAGATGCCAGCTCCTTTCATTCAGTCAGTAGCTTCAAACATTTCTGGTATATGAAAAACATGTTTTTCAATGGCAAAAATCAATGAATATTGTAAATGCACAAACAGTAATATCTCCACATTGCAAGGTGCAATTCTGAATTTTTTTGCTTTTTCCTGCTAATCCTAGCATGATAAAGAAGATTCAAAGAGAGTGAGATGCCAGCTCCTTTCATTCAGTCAGTAGCTTCAAACATTTCTGGTATATGAAAAACATGTTTTTCAATGGCAAAAATCAATGAATATTGTAAATGCACAAACAGTAATATCTCCACATTGCAAGGTGCAATTCTGAAATTTTTTGCTTTTTCCTGCTAATCCTAGCATGATAAAGAAGATTCAAAGAGAGTGAGATGCCAGCTCCTTTCATTCAGTCAGTAGCTTCAAACATTTCTGGACGTTTTTCAATGGCAAAAATCAATGAATATTGTAAATGCACAAACAGTAATATCTCCACATTGCAAGGTGCAATTCTGAAATTTTTTGCTTTTTCCTGTTAATCCTAGCATGATAAAGAAGATTCAAAGAGAGTGAGATGCCAGCTCCTTTCATTCAGTCAGTAGCTTCAAACATTTCTGGTATATGAAAAACATGTTTTTCAATGGCAAAAATCAATGAATATTGTAAATGCACAAACAGTAATATCTCCACATTGCAAGGTGCAATTCTGAAATTTTTTGCTTTTTCCTGCTAATCCTAGCATGATAAAGAAGATTCAAAGAGAGTGAGATGCCAGCTCCTTTCATTCAGTCAGTAGCTTCAAACATTTCTGGTATATGAAAAACATGTTTTTCAATGGCAAAAATCAATGAATATTGTAAATGCACAAACAGTAATATCTCCACATTGCAAGGTGCAATTCTGAATTTTTTTGCTTTTTCCTGCTAATCCTAGCATGATAAAGAAGATTCAAAGAGAGTGAGATGCCAGCTCCTTTCATTCAGTCAGTAGCTTCAAACATTTCTGGTATATGAAAAACATGTCTTTCAATGGCAAAAATCAATGAATATTGTAAATGCACAAACAGTAATATCTCCACATTGCAAGGTGCAATTCTGAAATTTTTAGCTTTTTCCTGTTAATCCTAGCATGATAAAGAAGATTCAAAGAGAGTGAGATGCCAGCTCCTTTCATTCAGTCAGTAGCTTCAAACATTTCTGGACGTTTTTCAATGGCAAAAATCAATGAATATTGTAAATGCACAAACAGTAATATCTCCACATTGCAAGGTGCAATTCTGAAATTTTTTGCTTTTTCCTGTTAATCCTAGCATGATAAAGAAGATTCAAAGAGAGTGAGATGCCAGCTCCTTTCATTCAGTCAGTAGCTTCAAACATTTCTGGTATATGAAAAACATGTTTTTCAATGGCAAAAATCAATGAATATTGTAAATGCACAAACAGTAATATCTCCACATTGCAAGGTGCAATTCTGAAATTTTTTGCTTTTTCCTGTTAATCCTAGCATGATAAAGAAGATTCAAAGAGAGTGAGATGCCAGCTCCTTTCATTCAGTCAGTAGCTTCAAACATTTCTGGTATATGAAAAACATGTTTTTCAATGGCAAAAATCAATGAATATTGTAAATGCACAAACAGTAATATCTCCACATTGCAAGGTGCAATTCTGAAATTTTTTGCTTTTTCCTGTTAATCCTAGCATGATAAAGAAGATTCAAAGAGAGTGAGATGCCACTGCTCCTTTCATTCAGTCAGTAGCTTCAAACATTTCTGGTATATGAAAAACATGTTTTTCAATGGCAAAAATCAATGAATATTGTAAATGCACAAACAGTAATATCTCCACATTGCAAGGTGCAATTCTGAAATTTTTTGCTTTTTCCTGCTAATCCTAGCATGATAAAGAAGATTCAAAGAGAGTGAGATGCCAGCTCCTTTCATTCAGTCAGTAGCTTCAAACATTTCTGGTATATGAAAAACATGTTTTTCAATGGCAAAAATCAATGAATATTGTAAATGCACAAACAGTAATATCTCCACATTGCAAGGTGCAATTCTGAAATATTTTGCTTTTTCCTGCTA
This sequence comes from Phyllobates terribilis, assembly GCF_046119375.1. Taxonomy (NCBI): domain Eukaryota; kingdom Metazoa; phylum Chordata; class Amphibia; order Anura; family Dendrobatidae; genus Phyllobates; species Phyllobates terribilis. The sequence goes on from NW_027370197.1 coordinate 11,071, forward strand.
ATCCTAGCATGATAAAGAAGATTCAAAGAGAGTGAGATGCCAGCTCATTTCATTCAGTCAGTAGCTTCAAACATTTCTGGTATATGAAAAACATGTTTTTCAATGGCAAAAATCAATGAATATTGTAAATGCACAAACAGTAATATCTCCACATTGCAAGGTGCAATTCTGAATTTTTTTGCTTTTTCCTGCTAATCCTAGCATGATAAAGAAGATTCAAATAGAGTGAGATGCCAGCTCCTTTCATTCAGTCAGTAGCTTCAAACATTTCTGGTATATGAAAAACATGTTTTTCAATGGCAAAAATCAATGAATATTGTAAATGCACAAACAGTAATATCTCCACATTGCAAGGTGCAATTCTGAAATTTTTTGCTTTTTCCTGCTAATCCTAGCATGATAAAGAAGATTCAAAGAGAGTGAGATGCCAGCTCCTTTCATTCAGTCAGTAGCTTCAAACATTTCTGGACGTTTTTCAATGGCAAAAATCAATGAATATTGTAAATGCACAAACAGTAATATCTCCACATTGCAAGGTGCAATTCTGAAATTTTTTGCTTTTTCCTGTTAATCCTAGCATGATAAAGAAGATTCAAAGAGAGTGAGATGCCAGCTCCTTTCATTCAGTCAGTAGCTTCAAACATTTCTGGTATATGAAAAACATGTTTTTCAATGGCAAAAATCAATGAATATTGTAAATGCACAAACAGTAATATCTCCACATTGCAAGGTGCAATTCTGAAATTTTTTGCTTTTTCCTGCTAATCCTAGCATGATAAAGAAGATTCAAAGAGAGTGAGATGCCAGCTCCTTTCATTCAGTCAGTAGCTTCAAACATTTCTGGTATATGAAAAACATGTTTTTCAATGGCAAAAATCAATGAATATTGTAAATGCACAAACAGTAATATCTCCACATTGCAAGGTGCAATTCTGAAATTTTTTGCTTTTTCCTGCTAATCCTAGCATGATAAAGAAGATTCAAAGAGAGTGAGATGCCAGCTCCTTTCATTCAGTCAGTAGCTTCAAACATTTCTGGTATATGAAAAACATGTCTTTCAATGGCAAAAATCAATGAATATTGTAAATGCACAAACAGTAATATCTCCACATTGCAAGGTGCAATTCTGAAATTTTTAGCTTTTTCCTGTTAATCCTAGCATGATAAAGAAGATTCAAAGAGAGTGAGATGCCAGCTCCTTTCATTCAGTCAGTAGCTTCAAACATTTCTGGACGTTTTTCAATGGCAAAAATCAATGAATATTGTAAATGCACAAACAGTAATATCTCCACATTGCAAGGTGCAATTCTGAAATTTTTTGCTTTTTCCTGTTAATCCTAGCATGATAAAGAAGATTCAAAGAGAGTGAGATGCCAGCTCCTTTCATTCAGTCAGTAGCTTCAAACATTTCTGGTATATGAAAAACATGTTTTTCAATGGCAAAAATCAATGAATATTGTAAATGCACAAACAGTAATATCTCCACATTGCAAGGTGCAATTCTGAAATTTTTTGCTTTTTCCTGTTAATCCTAGCATGATAAAGAAGATTCAAAGAGAGTGAGATGCCAGCTCCTTTCATTCAGTCAGTAGCTTCAAACATTTCTGGTATATGAAAAACATGTTTTTCAATGGCAAAAATCAATGAATATTGTAAATGCACAAACAGTAATATCTCCACATTGCAAGGTGCAATTCTGAAATTTTTTGCTTTTTCCTGTTAATCCTAGCATGATAAAGAAGATTCAAAGAGAGTGAGATGCCAGCTCCTTTCATTCAGTCAGTAGCTTCAAACATTTCTGGTATATGAAAAACATGTTTTTCAATGGCAAAAATCAATGAATATTGTAAATGCACAAACAGTAATATCTCCACATTCCAAGGTGCAATTCTGAAATTTTTTGCTTTTTCCTGCTAATCCTAGCATGATAAAGAAGATTCAAAGAGAGTGAGATGCCAGCTCCTTTCATTCAGTCAGTAGCTTCAAACATTTCTGGACGTTTTTCAATGGCAAAAATCAATGAATATTGTAAATGCACAAACAGTAATATCTCCACATTGCAAGGTGCAATTCTGAAATTTTTTGCTTTTTCCTGCTAATCCTAGCATGATAAAGAAGATTCAAAGAGAGTGAGATGCCAGCTCCTTTCATTCAGTCAGTAGCTTCAAACATTTCTGGTATATGAAAAACATGTTTTTCAATGGCAAAAATCAATGAATATTGTAAATGCACAAACAGTAATATCTCCACATTGCAAGGTGCAATTCTGAAATTTTTTGCTTTTTCCTGTTAATCCTAGCATGATAAAAAAGATTCAAAGAGAGTGAGATGCCAGCTCCTTTCATTCAGTCAGTAGCTTCAAACATTTCTGGTATATGAAAAACATGTTTTTCAATGGCAAAAATCAATGAATATTGTAAATGCACAAACAGTAATATCTCCACATTGCAAGGTGCAATTCTGAAATTTTTTGCTTTTTCCTGCTAATCCTAGCATGATAAAGAAGATTCAAAGAGAGTGAGATGCCAGCTCCTTTCATTCAGTCAGTAGCTTCAAACATTTCTGGACGTTTTTCAATGGCAAAAATCAATGAATATTGTAAATGCACAAACAGTAATATCTCCACATTGCAAGGTGCAATTCTGAAATTTTTTGCTTTTTCCTGCTAATCCTAGCATGATAAAGAAGATTCAAAGAGAGTGAGATGCCAGCTCCTTTCATTCAGTCAGTAGCTTCAAACATTTCTGGTATATGAAAAACATGTTTTTCAATGGCAAAAATCAATGAATATTGTAAATGCACAAACAGTAATATCTCCACATTGCAAGGTGCAATTCTGAAATTTTTTGCTTTTTCCTGCTAATCCTAGCATGATAAAGAAGATTCAAAGAGAGTGAGATGCCAGCTCCTTTCATTCAGTCAGTAGCTTCAAACATTTCTGGACGTTTTTCAATGGCAAAAATCAATGAATATTGTAAATGCACAAACAGTAATATCTCCACATTGCAAGGTGCAATTCTGAAATTTTTTGCTTTTTCCTGTTAATCCTAGCATGATAAAGAAGATTCAAAGAGAGTGAGATGCCAGCTCCTTTCATTCAGTCAGTAGCTTCAAACATTTCTGGTATATGAAAAACATGTTTTTCAATGGCAAAAATCAATGAATATTGTAAATGCACAAACAGTAATATCTCCACATTGCAAGGTGCAATTCTGAAATTTTTTGCTTTTTCCTGTTAATCCTAGCATGATAAAGAAGATTCAAAGAGAGTGAGATGCCACAGCTCCTTTCATTCAGTCAGTAGCTTCAAACATTTCTGGTATATGAAAAACATGTTTTCAATGGCAAAAATCAATGAATATTGTAAATGCACAAACAGTAATATCTCCACATTGCAAGGTGCAATTCTGAAATTTTTTGCTTTTTCCTGCTAATCCTAGCATGATAAAGAAGATTCAAAGAGAGTGAGATGCCAGCTCCTTTCATTCAGTCAGTAGCTTCAAACATTTCTGGTATATGAAAAACATGTTTTTCAATGGCAAAAATCAATGAATATTGTAAATGCACAAACAGTAATATCTCCACATTGCAAGGTGCAATTCTGAAATTTTTTGCTTTTTCCTGCTAATCCTAGCATGATAAAGAAGATTCAAAGAGAGTGAGATGCCAGCTCCTTTCATTCAGTCAGTAGCTTCAAACATTTCTGGACGTTTTTCAATGGCAAAAATCAATGAATATTGTAAATGCACAAACAGTAATATCTCCACATTGCAAGGCGCAATTCTGAAATTTTTTGCTTTTTCCTGCTAATCCTGGCATGATAAAGAAGATTCAAAGAGAGTGAGATGCCAGCTCCTTTCATTCAGTCAGTAGCTTCAAACATTTCTGGTATATGAAAAACATGTTTTTCAATGGCAAAAATCAATGAATATTGTAAATGCACAAACAGTAATATCTCCACATTGCAAGGTGCAATTCTGAAATTTTTTGCTTTTTCCTGCTAATCCTAGCATGATAAAGAAGATTCAAAGAGAGTGAGATGCCAGCTCCTTTCATTCAGTCAGTAGCTTCAAACATTTCTGGACGTTTTTCAATGTCAAAAATCAATGAATATTGTAAATGCACAAACAGTAATATCTCCACATTGCAAGGTGCAATTCTGAAATTTTTTCTGTTTCCTGTTAATCCTAGCATGATAAAGAAGATTCAAAGAGAGTGAGATGCCAGCTCCTTTCATTGTCAGTAGTTTCAAACATTTCTGGTATATGAAAAACATGTTTTTCAATGGCAAAAATCAATGAATATTGTAAATGCACAAACAGTAATATCTCCACATTGCAAGGTGCAATTCTGAAATATTTTGCTTTTTCCTGCTAATCCTAGCATGATAAAGAAGATTCAAAGAGAGTGAGATGCCAGCTCCTTTCATTCAGTCAGTAGCTTCAAACATTTCTGGTATATGAAAAACATGTTTTTCAATGGCAAAAATCAATGAATATTGTAAATGCACAAACAGTAATATCTCCACATTGCAAGGTGCAATTCTGAATTTTTTTGCTTTTTCCTGCTAATCCTAGCATGATAAAGAAGATTCAAAGAGAGTGAGATGCCAGCTCCTTTCATTCAGTCAGTAGCTTCAAACATTTCTGGTATATGAAAAACATGTTTTTCAATGGCAAAAATCAATGAATATTGTAAATGCACAAACAGTAATATCTCCACATTGCAAGGTGCAATTCTGAAATTTTTTGCTTTTTCCTGCTAATCCTAGCATGATAAAGAAGATTCAAAGAGAGTGAGATGCCAGCTCCTTTCATTCAGTCAGTAGCTTCAAACATTTCTGGACGTTTTTCAATGGCAAAAATCAATGAATATTGTAAATGAACAAACAGTAATATCTCCACATTGCAAGGTGCAATTCTGAAATTTTTTGCTTTTTCCTGTTAATCCTAGCATGATAAAGAAGATTCAAAGAGAGTGAGATGCCAGCTCCTTTCATTCAGTCAGTAGCTTCAAACATTTCTGGTATATGAAAAACATGTTTTTCAATGGCAAAAATCAATGAATATTGTAAATGCACAAACAGTAATATCTCCACATTGCAAGGTGCAATTCTGAAATTTTTTGCTTTTTCCTGCTAATCCTAGCATGATAAAGAAGATTCAAAGAGAGTGAGATGCCAGCTCCTTTCATTCAGTCAGTAGCTTCAAACATTTCTGGTATATGAAAAACATGTTTTTCAATGGCAAAAATCAATGAATATTGTAAATGCACAAACAGTAATATCTCCACATTGCAAGGTGCAATTCTGAAATTTTTTGCTTTTTCCTGCTAATCCTAGCATGATAAAGAAGATTCAAAGAGAGTGAGATGCCAGCTCCTTTCATTCAGTCAGTAGCTTCAAACATTTCTGGTATATGAAAAACATGTCTTTCAATGGCAAAAATCAATGAATATTGTAAATGCACAAACAGTAATATCTCCACATTGCAAGGTGCAATTCTGAAATTTTTAGCTTTTTCCTGTTAATCCTAGCATGATAAAGAAGATTCAAAGAGAGTGAGATGCCAGCTCCTTTCATTCAGTCAGTAGCTTCAAACATTTCTGGACGTTTTTCAATGGCAAAAATCAATGAATATTGTAAATGCACAAACAGTAATATCTCCACATTGCAAGGTGCAATTCTGAAATTTTTTGCTTTTTCCTGTTAATCCTAGCATGATAAAGAAGATTCAAAGAGAGTGAGATGCCAGCTCCTTTCATTCAGTCAGTAGCTTCAAACATTTCTGGTATATGAAAAACATGTTTTTCAATGGCAAAAATCAATGAATATTGTAAATGCACAAACAGTAATATCTCCACATTGCAAGGTGCAATTCTGAAATTTTTTGCTTTTTCCTGTTAATCCTAGCATGATAAAGAAGATTCAAAGAGAGTGAGATGCCAGCTCCTTTCATTCAGTCAGTAGCTTCAAACATTTCTGGTATATGAAAAACATGTTTTTCAATGGCAAAAATCAATGAATATTGTAAATGCACAAACAGTAATATCTCCACATTGCAAGGTGCAATTCTGAAATTTTTTGCTTTTTCCTGTTAATCCTAGCATGATAAAGAAGATTCAAAGAGAGTGAGATGCCAGCTCCTTTCATTCAGTCAGTAGCTTCAAACATTTCTGGTATATGAAAAACATGTTTTTCAATGGCAAAAATCAATGAATATTGTAAATGCACAAACAGTAATATCTCCACATTGCAAGGTGCAATTCTGAAATTTTTTGCTTTTTCCTGCTAATCCTAGCATGATAAAGAAGATTCAAAGAGAGTGAGATGCCAGCTCCTTTCATTCAGTCAGTAGCTTCAAACATTTCTGGACGTTTTTCAATGGCAAAAATCAATGAATATTGTAAATGCACAAACAGTAATATCTCCACATTGCAAGGTGCAATTCTGAAATTTTTTGCTTTTTCCTGCTAATCCTAGCATGATAAAGAAGATTCAAAGAGAGTGAGATGCCAGCTCCTTTCATTCAGTCAGTAGCTTCAAACATTTCTGGACGTTTTTCAATGGCAAAAATCAATGAATATTGTAAATGCACAAACAGTAATATCTCCACATTGCAAGGTGCAATTCTGAAATTTTTTGCTTTTTCCTGTTAATCCTAGCATGATAAAGAAGATTCAAAGAGAGTGAGATGCCAGCTCCTTTCATTCAGTCAGTAGCTTCAAACATTTCTGGTATATGAAAAACATGTTTTTCAATGGCAAAAATCAATGAATATTGTAAATGCACAAACAGTAATATCTCCACATTGCAAGGTGCAATTCTGAAATTTTTTGCTTTTTCCTGTTAATCCTAGCATGATAAAGAAGATTCAAAGAGAGTGAGATGCCACAGCTCCTTTCATTCAGTCAGTAGCTTCAAACATTTCTGGTATATGAAAAACATGTTTTTCAATGGCAAAAATCAATGAATATTGTAAATGCACAAACAGTAATATCTCCACATTGCAAGGTGCAATTCTGAAATTTTTTGCTTTTTCCTGCTAATCCTAGCATGATAAAGAAGATTCAAAGAGAGTGAGATGCCAGCTCCTTTCATTCAGTCAGTAGCTTCAAACATTTCTGGTATATGAAAAACATGTTTTTCAATGGCAAAAATCAATGAATATTGTAAAAGCACAAACAGTAATATCTCCACATTGCAAGGTGCAATTCTGAAATTTTTTGCTTTTTCCTGCTAATCCTAGCATGATAAAGAAGATTCAAAGAGAGTGAGATGCCAGCTCCTTTCATTCAGTCAGTAGCTTCAAACATTTCTGGACGTTTTTCAATGGCAAAAATCAATGAATATTGTAAATGCACAAACAGTAATATCTCCACATTGCAAGGTGCAATTCTGAAATTTTTTGCTTTTTCCTGTTAATCCTAGCATGATAAAGAAGATTCAAAGAGAGTGAGATGCCAGCTCCTTTCATTCAGTCAGTAGCTTCAAACATTTCTGGTATATGAAAAACATGTTTTTCAATGGCAAAAATCAATGAATATTGTAAATGCACAAACAGTAATATCTCCACATTGCAAGGTGCAATTCTGAAATTTTTTGCTTTTTCCTGTTAATCCTAGCATGATAAAGAAGATTCAAAGAGAGTGAGATGCCAGCTCCTTTCATTCAGTCAGTAGCTTCAAACATTTCTGGTATATGAAAAACATGTTTTTCAATGGCAAAAATCAATGAATATTGTAAATGCACAAACAGTAATATCTCCACATTGCAAGGTGCAATTCTGAAATTTTTTGCTTTTTCCTGCTAATCCTAGCATGATAAAGAAGATTCAAAGAGAGTGAGATGCCAGCTCCTTTCATTCAGTCAGTAGCTTCAAACATTTCTGGTATATGAAAAACATGTTTTTCAATGGCAAAAATCAATGAATATTGTAAATGCACAAACAGTAATATCTCCACATTGCAAGGTGCAATTCTGAAATTTTTGGCTTTTTCCTGCTAATCCTAGCATGATAAAGAAGATTCAAAGAGAGTGAGATGCCAGCTCCTTTCATTCAGTCAGTAGCTTCAAACATTTCTGGTATATGAAAAACATGTTTTTCAATGGCAAAAATCAATGAATATTGTAAATGCACAAACAGTAATATCTCCACATTGCAAGGTGCAATTCTGAAATTTTTAGCTTTTTCCTGTTAATCCTAGCATGATAAAGAAGATTCAAAGAGAGTGAGATGCCAGCTCCTTTCATTCAGTCAGTAGCTTCAAACATTTCTGGACGTTTTTCAATGGCAAAAATCAATGAATATTGTAAATGCACAAACAGTAATATCTCCACATTGCAAGGTGCAATTCTGAAATTTTTTGCTTTTTCCTGTTAATCCTAGCATGATAAAGAAGATTCAAAGAGAGTGAGATGCCAGCTCCTTTCATTCAGTCAGTAGCTTCAAACATTTCTGGTATATGAAAAACATGTTTTTCAATGGCAAAAATCAATGAATATTGTAAATGCACAAACAGTAATATCTCCACATTGCAAGGTGCAATTCTGAAATGTTTTGCTTTTTCCTGTTAATCCTAGCATGATAAAGAAGATTCAAAGAGAGTGAGATGCCAGCTCCTTTCATTCAGTCAGTAGCTTCAAACATTTCTGGTATATGAAAAACATGTTTTTCAATGGCAAAAATCAATGAATATTGTAAATGCACAAACAGTAATATCTCCACATTGCAAGGTGCAATTCTGAAATTTTTTGCTTTTTCCTGTTAATCCTAGCATGATAAAGAAGATTCAAAGAGAGTGAGATGCCAGCTCCTTTCATTCAATCAGTAGCTTCAAACATTTCTGGTATATGAAAAACATGTTTTTCAATGGCAAAAATCAATGAATATTGTAAATGCACAAACAGTAATATCTCCACATTGCAAGGTGCAATTCTGAAATTTTTTGCTTTTTCCTGCTAATCCTAGCATGATAAAGAAGATTCAAAGAGAGTGAGATGCCAGCTCCTTTCATTCAGTCAGTAGCTTCAAACATTTCTGGACGTTTTTCAATGGCAAAAATCAATGAATATTGTAAATGCACAAACAGTAATATCTCCACATTGCAAGGTGCAATTCTGAAATTTTTTGCTTTATCCTGCTAATCCTAGCATGATAAAGAAGATTCAAAGAGAGTGAGATGCCAGCTCCTTTCATTCAGTCAGTAGCTTCAAACATTTCTGGTATATGAAAAACATGTTTTTCAATGGCAAAAATCAATGAATATTGTAAATGCACAAACAGTAATATCTCCACATTGCAAGGTGCAATTCTGAAATTTTTTGCTTTTTCCTGCTAATCCTAGCATGATAAAGAAGATTCAAAGAGAGTGAGATGCCAGCTCCTTTCATTCAGTCAGTAGCTTCAAACATTTCTGGACGTTTTTCAATGGCAAAAATCAATGAATATTGTAAATGCACAAACAGTAATATCTCCACATTGCAAGGTGCAATTCTGAAATTTTTTGCTTTTTCCTGTTAATCCTAGCATGATAAAGAAGATTCAAAGAGAGTGAGATGCCACAGCTCCTTTCATTCAGTCAGTAGCTTCAAACATTTCTGGTATATGAAAAACATGTTTTTCAATGGCAAAAATCAATGAATATTGTAAATGCACAAACAGTAATATCTCCACATTGCAAGGTGCAATTCTGAAATTTTTTGCTTTTTCCTGCTAATCCTAGCATGATAAAGAAGATTCAAAGAGAGTGAGATGCCAGCTCCTTTCATTCAGTCAGTAGCTTCAAACATTTCTGGTATATGAAAAACATGTTTTTCAATGGCAAAAATCAATGAATATTGTAAATGCACAAACAGTAATATCTCCACATTGCAAGGTGCAATTCTGAAATTTTTTGCTTTTTCCTGCTAATCCTAGCATGATAAAGAAGATTCAAAGAGAGTGAGATGCCAGCTCCTTTCATTCAGTCAGTAGCTTCAAACATTTCTGGACGTTTTTCAATGGCAAAAATCAATGAATATTGTAAATGCACAAACAGTAATATCTCCACATTGCAAGGTGCAATTCTGAAATTTTTTGCTTTTTCCTGCTAATCCTGGCATGATAAAGAAGATTCAAAGAGAGTGAGATGCCAGCTCCTTTCATTCAGTCAGTAGCTTCAAACATTTCTGGTATATGAAAAACATGTTTTTCAATGGCAAAAATCAATGAATATTGTAAATGCACAAACAGTAATATCTCCACATTGCAAGGTGCAATTCTGAAATATTTTGCTTTTTCCTGTTAATCCTAGCATGATAAAGAAGATTCAAAGAGAGTGAGATGCCAGCTCCTTTCATTGTCAGTAGTTTCAAACATTTCTGGTATATGAAAAACATGTTTTTCAATGGCAAAAATCAATGAATATTGTAAATGCACAAACAGTAATATCTCCACATTGCAAGGTGCAATTCTGAAATTTTTTGCTTTTTCCTGCTAATCCTGGCATGATAAAGAAGATTCAAAGAGAGTGAGATGCCAGCTCCTTTCATTGTCAGTAGTTTCAAACATTTCTGGTATATGAAAAACATGTTTTTCAATGGCAAAAATCAATGAATATTGTAAATGCACAAACAGTAATATCTCCACATTGCAAGGTGCAATTCTGAAATTTTTTGCTTTTTCCTGTTAATCCTAGTATGATAAAGAAGATTCAAAGAGAGTGAGATGCCACAGCTCCTTTCATTCAGTCAGTAGCTTCAAACATTTCTGGTATATGAAAAACATGTTTTTCAATGGCAAAAATCAATGAATATTGTAAATGCACAAACAGTAATATCTCCACATTGCAAGGTGCAATTCTGAAATTTTTTGCTTTTTCCTGCTAATCCTAGCATGATAAAGAAGATTCAAAGAGAGTGAGATGCCAGCTCCTTTCATTCAGTCAGTAGCTTCAAACATTTCTGGTATATGAAAAACATGTTTTTCAATGGCAAAAATCAATGAATATTGTAAAAGCACAAACAGTAATATCTCCACATTGCAAGGTGCAATTCTGAAATTTTTTGCTTTTTCCTGCTAATCCTAGCATGATAAAGAAGATTCAAAGAGAGTGAGATGCCAGCTCCTTTCATTCAGTCAGTAGCTTCAAACATTTCTGGACGTTTTTCAATGGCAAAAATCAATGAATATTGTAAATGCACAAACAGTAATATCTCCACATTGCAAGGTGCAATTCTGAAATTTTTTGCTTTTTCCTGTTAATCCTAGCATGATAAAGAAGATTCAAAGAGAGTGAGATGCCAGCTCCTTTCATTCAGTCAGTAGCTTCAAACATTTCTGGTATATGAAAAACATGTTTTTCAATGGCAAAAATCAATGAATATTGTAAATGCACAAACAGTAATATCTCCACATTGCAAGGTGCAATTCTGAAATTTTTTGCTTTTTCCTGTTAATCCTAGCATGATAAAGAAGATTCAAAGAGAGTGAGATGCCAGCTCCTTTCATTCAGTCAGTAGCTTCAAACATTTCTGGTATATGAAAAACATGTTTTTCAATGGCAAAAATCAATGAATATTGTAAATGCACAAACAGTAATATCTCCACATTGCAAGGTGCAATTCTGAAATTTTTGGCTTTTTCCTGCTAATCCTAGCATGATAAAGAAGATTCAAAGAGAGTGAGATGCCAGCTCCTTTCATTCAGTCAGTAGCTTCAAACATTTCTGGTATATGAAAAACATGTTTTTCAATGGCAAAAATCAATGAATATTGTAAATGCACAAACAGTAATATCTCCACATTGCAAGGTGCAATTCTGAAATTTTTAGCTTTTTCCTGTTAATCCTAGCATGATAAAGAAGATTCAAAGAGAGTGAGATGCCAGCTCCTTTCATTCAGTCAGTAGCTTCAAACATTTCTGGACGTTTTTCAATGGCAAAAATCAATGAATATTGTAAATGCACAAACAGTAATATCTCCACATTGCAAGGTGCAATTCTGAAATTTTTTGCTTTTTCCTGTTAATCCTAGCATGATAAAGAAGATTCAAAGAGAGTGAGATGCCAGCTCCTTTCATTCAGTCAGTAGCTTCAAACATTTCTGGTATATGAAAAACATGTTTTTCAATGGCAAAAATCAATGAATATTGTAAATGCACAAACAGTAATATCTCCACATTGCAAGGTGCAATTCTGAAATGTTTTGCTTTTTCCTGTTAATCCTAGCATGATAAAGAAGATTCAAAGAGAGTGAGATGCCAGCTCCTTTCATTCAGTCAGTAGCTTCAAACATTTCTGGTATATGAAAAACATGTTTTTCAATGGCAAAAATCAATGAATATTGTAAATGCACAAACAGTAATATCTCCACATTGCAAGGTGCAATTCTGAAATTTTTTGCTTTTTCCTGTTAATCCTAGCATGATAAAGAAGATTCAAAGAGAGTGAGATGCCAGCTCCTTTCATTCAATCAGTAGCTTCAAACATTTCTGGTATATGAAAAACATGTTTTTCAATGGCAAAAATCAATGAATATTGTAAATGCACAAACAGTAATATCTCCACATTGCAAGGTGCAATTCTGAAATTTTTTGCTTTTTCCTGCTAATCCTAGCATGATAAAGAAGATTCAAAGAGAGTGAGATGCCAGCTCCTTTCATTCAGTCAGTAGCTTCAAACATTTCTGGACGTTTTTCAATGGCAAAAATCAATGAATATTGTAAATGCACAAACAGTAATATCTCCACATTGCAAGGTGCAATTCTGAAATTTTTTGCTTTTTCCTGCTAATCCTAGCATGATAAAGAAGATTCAAAGAGAGTGAGATGCCAGCTCCTTTCATTCAGTCAGTAGCTTCAAACATTTCTGGTATATGAAAAACATGTTTTTCAATGGCAAAAATCAATGAATATTGTAAATGCACAAACAGTAATATCTCCACATTGCAAGGTGCAATTCTGAAATTTTTTGCTTTTTCCTGCTAATCCTAGCATGATAAAGAAGATTCAAAGAGAGTGAGATGCCAGCTCCTTTCATTCAGTCAGTAGCTTCAAACATTTCTGGACGTTTTTCAATGGCAAAAATCAATGAATATTGTAAATGCACAAACAGTAATATCTCCACATTGCAAGGTGCAATTCTGAAATTTTTTGCTTTTTCCTGTTAATCCTAGCATGATAAAGAAGATTCAAAGAGAGTGAGATGCCACAGCTCCTTTCATTCAGTCAGTAGCTTCAAACATTTCTGGTATATGAAAAACATGTTTTTCAATGGCAAAAATCAATGAATATTGTAAATGCACAAACAGTAATATCTCCACATTGCAAGGTGCAATTCTGAAATTTTTTGCTTTTTCCTGCTAATCCTAGCATGATAAAGAAGATTCAAAGAGAGTGAGATGCCAGCTCCTTTCATTCAGTCAGTAGCTTCAAACATTTCTGGTATATGAAAAACATGTTTTTCAATGGCAAAAATCAATGAATATTGTAAATGCACAAACAGTAATATCTCCACATTGCAAGGTGCAATTCTGAAATTTTTTGCTTTTTCCTGCTAATCCTAGCATGATAAAGAAGATTCAAAGAGAGTGAGATGCCAGCTCCTTTCATTCAGTCAGTAGCTTCAAACATTTCTGGACGTTTTTCAATGGCAAAAATCAATGAATATTGTAAATGCACAAACAGTAATATCTCCACATTGCAAGGTGCAATTCTGAAATTTTTTGCTTTTTCCTGCTAATCCTGGCATGATAAAGAAGATTCAAAGAGAGTGAGATGCCAGCTCCTTTCATTCAGTCAGTAGCTTCAAACATTTCTGGTATATGAAAAACATGTTTTTCAATGGCAAAAATCAATGAATATTGTAAATGCACAAACAGTAATATCTCCACATTGCAAGGTGCAATTCTGAAATATTTTGCTTTTTCCTGTTAATCCTAGCATGATAAAGAAGATTCAAAGAGAGTGAGATGCCAGCTCCTTTCATTGTCAGTAGTTTCAAACATTTCTGGTATATGAAAAACATGTTTTTCAATGGCAAAAATCAATGAATATTGTAAATGCACAAACAGTAATATCTCCACATTGCAAGGTGCAATTCTGAAATTTTTTGCTTTTTCCTGCTAATCCTGGCATGATAAAGAAGATTCAAAGAGAGTGAGATGCCAGCTCCTTTCATTGTCAGTAGTTTCAAACATTTCTGGTATATGAAAAACATGTTTTTCAATGGCAAAAATCAATGAATATTGTAAATGCACAAACAGTAATATCTCCACATTGCAAGGTGCAATTCTGAAATATTTTGCTTTTTCCTGCTAATCCTAGCATGATAAAGAAGATTCAAAGAGAGTGAGATGCCAGCTCCTTTCATTCAGTCAGTAGCTTCAAACATTTCTGGTATATCAAAAACATGTTTTTCAATGGCAAAAATCAATGAATATTGTAAATGCACAAACAGTAATATCTCCACATTGCAAGGTGCAATTCTGAATTTTTTTGCTTTTTCCTGCTAATCCTAGCATGATAAAGAAGATTCAAAGAGAGTGAGATGCCAGCTCCTTTCATTCAGTCAGTAGCTTCAAAGATTTCTGGTATATGAAAAACATGTTTTTCAATGGCAAAAATCAATGAATATTGTAAATGCACAAACAGTAATATCTCCACATTGCAACTTGCAATTCTGAAATTTTTTGCTTTTTCCTGCTAATCCTAGCATGATAAAGAAGATTCAAAGAGAGTGAGATGCCAGCTCCTTTCATTCAGTCAGTAGCTTCAAACATTTCTGGTATATGAAAAACATGTTTTTCAATGGCAAAAATCAATGAATATTGTAAATGTACAAACAGTAATATCTCCACATTGCAAGGTGCAATTCTGAAATTTTTTGCTTTTTCCTGCTAATCCTAGCATGATAAAGAAGATTCAAAGAGAGTGAGATGCCAGCTCCTTTCATTCAGTCAGTAGCTTCAAACATTTCTGGTATATGAAAAACATGTCTTTCAATGGCAAAAATCAATGAATATTGTAAATGCACAAACAGTAATATCTCCACATTGCAAGGTGCAATTCTGAAATTTTTAGCTTTTTCCTGTTAATCCTAGCATGATAAAGAAGATTCAAAGAGAGTGAGATGCCAGCTCCTTTCATTCAGTCAGTAGCTTCAAACATTTCTGGACGTTTTTCAATGGCAAAAATCAATGAATATTGTAAATGCACAAACAGTAATATCTCCACATTGCAAGGTGCAATTCTGAAATTTTTTGCTTTTTCCTGTTAATCCTAGCATGATAAAGAAGATTCAAAGAGAGTGAGATGCCAGCTCCCTTTCATTCAGTCAGTAGCTTCAAACATTTCTGGTATATGAAAAACATGTTTTTCAATGGCAAAAATCAATGAATATTGTAAATGCACAAACAGTAATATCTCCACATTGCAAGGTGCAATTCTGAAATTTTTTGCTTTTTCCTGTTAATCCTAGCATGATAAAGAAGATTCAAAGAGAGTGAGATGCCAGCTCCTTTCATTCAGTCAGTAGCTTCAAACATTTCTGGTATATGAAAAACATGTTTTTCAATGGCAAAAATCAATGAATATTGTAAATGCACAAACAGTAATATCTCCACATTGCAAGGTGCAATTCTGAAATTTTTTGCTTTTTCCTGTTAATCCTAGCATGATAAAGAAGATTCAAAGAGAGTGAGATGCCAGCTCCTTTCATTCAGTCAGTAGCTTCAAACATTTCTGGTATATGAAAAACATGTTTTTCAATGGCAAAAATCAATGAATATTGTAAATGCACAAACAGTAATATCTCCACATTGCAAGGTGCAATTCTGAAATTTTTTGCTTTTTCCTGCTAATCCTAGCATGATAAAGAAGATTCAAAGAGAGTGAGATGCCAGCTCCTTTCATTCAGTCAGTAGCTTCAAACATTTCTGGACGTTTTTCAATGGCAAAAATCAATGAATATTGTAAATGCACAAACAGTAATATCTCCACATTGCAAGGTGCAATTCTGAAATTTTTTGCTTTTTCCTGCTAATCCTAGCATGATAAAGAAGATTCAAAGAGAGTGAGATGCCAGCTCCTTTCATTCAGTCAGTAGCTTCAAACATTTCTGGTATATGAAAAACATGTTTTTCAATGGCAAAAATCAATGAATATTGTAAATGCACAAACAGTAATATCTCCACATTGCAAGGTGCAATTCTGAAATTTTTTGCTTTTTCCTGCTAATCCTAGCATGATAAAGAAGATTCAAAGAGAGTGAGATGCCAGCTCCTTTCATTCAGTCAGTAGCTTCAAACATTTCTGGACGTTTTTCAATGGCAAAAATCAATGAATATTGTAAATGCACAAACAGTAATATCTCCACATTGCAAGGTGCAATTCTGAAATTTTTTGCTTTTTCCTGTTAATCCTAGCATGATAAAGAAGATTCAAAGAGAGTGAGATGCCAGCTCCTTTCATTCAGTCAGTAGCTTCAAACATTTCTGGTATATGAAAAACATGTTTTTCAATGGCAAAAATCAATGAATATTGTAAATGCACAAACAGTAATATCTCCACATTGCAAGGTGCAATTCTGAAATTTTTTGCTTTTTCCTGTTAATCCTAGCATGATAAAGAAGATTCAAAGAGAGTGAGATGCCACAGCTCCTTTCATTCAGTCAGTAGCTTCAAACATTTCTGGTATATGAAAAACATGTTTTTCAATGGCAAAAATCAATGAATATTGTAAATGCACAAACAGTAATATCTCCACATTGCAAGGTGCAATTCTGAAATTTTTTGCTTTTTCCTGCTAATCCTAGCATGATAAAGAAGATTCAAAGAGAGTGAGATGCCAGCTCCTTTCATTCAGTCAGTAGCTTCAAACATTTCTGGTATATGAAAAACATGTTTTTCAATGGCAAAAATCAATGAATATTGTAAATGCACAAACAGTAATATCTCCACATTGCAAGGTGCAATTCTGAAATTTTTTGCTTTTTCCTGCTAATCCTAGCATGATAAAGAAGATTCAAAGAGAGTGAGATGCCAGCTCCTTTCATTCAGTCAGTAGCTTCAAACATTTCTGGACGTTTTTCAATGGCAAAAATCAATGAATATTGTAAATGCACAAACAGTAATATCTCCACATTGCAAGGTGCAATTCTGAAATTTTTTGCTTTTTCCTGCTAATCCTAGCATGATAAAGAAGATTCAAAGAAACTGAGATGCCAGCTCCTTTCATTCAGTCAGTAGCTTCAAACATTTCTGGTATATGAAAAACATGTTTTTCAATGGCAAAAATCAATGAATATTGTAAATGCACAAACAGTAATATCTCCACATTGCAAGGTGCAATTCTGAAATTTTTTGCTTTTTCCTGCTAATCCTAGCATGATAAAGAAGATTCAAAGAGAGTGAGATGCCAGCTCCTTTCATTCAGTCAGTAGCTTCAAACATTTCTGGACGTTTTTCAATGGCAAAAATCAATGAATATTGTAAATGCACAAACAGTAATATCTCCACATTGCAAGGTGCAATTCTGAAATTTTTTGCTTTTTCCTGTTAATCCTAGCATGATAAAGAAGATTCAAAGAGAGTGAGATGCCAGCTCCTTTCATTGTCAGTAGCTTCAAACATTTCTGGTATATGAAAAACATGTTTTTCAATGGCAAAAATCAATGAATATTGTAAATGCACAAACAGTAATATCTCCACATTGCAAGGTGCAATTCTGAAATTTTTTGCTTTTTCCTGTTAATCCTAGCATGATAAAGAAGATTCAAAGAGAGTGAGATGCCAGCTCCTTTCATTCAGTCAGTAGCTTCAAACATTTCTGGTATATGAAAAACATGTTTTTCAATGGCAAAAATCAATGAATATTGTAAATGCACAAACAGTAATATCTCCACATTGCAAGGTGCAATTCTGAAATATTTTGCTTTTTCCTGCTAATCCTAGCATGATAAAGAAGATTCAAAGAGAGTGAGATGCCAGCTCCTTTCATTCAGTCAGTAGCTTCAAACATTTCTGGTATATGAAAAACATGTTTTTCAATGGCAAAAATCAATGAATATTGTAAATGCACAAACAGTAATATCTCCACATTGCAAGGTGCAATTCTGAAATTTTTTGCTTTTTCCTGCTAATCCTAGCATGATAAAGAAGATTCAAAGAGAGTGAGATGCCAGCTCCTTTCATTCAGTCAGTAGCTTCAAACATTTCTGGACGTTTTTCAATGGCAAAAATCAATGAATATTGTAAATGCACAAACAGTAATATCTCCACATTGCAAGGTGCAATTCTGAAATTTTTTGCTTTTTCCTGCTAATCCTAGCATGATAAAGAAGATTCAAAGAGAGTGAGATGCCAGCTCCTTTCATTCAGTCAGTAGCTTCAAACATTTCTGGTATATGAAAAACATGTTTTTCAATGGCAAAAATCAATGAATATTGTAAATGCACAAACAGTAATATCTCCACATTGCAAGGTGCAATTCTGAAATTTTTTGCTTTTTCCTGTTAATCCTAGCATGATAAAGAAGATTCAAAGAGAGTGAGATGCCAGCTCCTTTCATTCAGTCAGTAGCTTCAAACATTTCTGGTATATGAAAAACATGTTTTTCAATGGCAAAAATCAATGAATATTGTAAATGCACAAAGAGTAATATCTCCACATTGCAAGGTGCAATTCTGAAATTTTTTGCTTTTTCCTGTTAATCCTAGCATGATAAAGAAGATTCAAAGAGAGTGAGATGCCAGCTCCTTTCATTCAGTCAGTAGCTTCAAACATTTCTGGTATATGAAAAACATGTTTTTCAATGGCAAAAATCAATGAATATTGTAAATGCACAAACAGTAATATCTCCACATTGCAAGGTGCAATTCTGAAATTTTTTGCTTTTTCCTGCTAATCCTAGCATGATAAAGAAGATTCAAAGAGAGTGAGATGCCAGCTCCTTTCATTCAGTCAGTAGCTTCAAACATTTCTGGTATATGAAAAACATGTTTTTCAATGGCAAAAATCAATGAATATTGTAAATGCACAAACAGTAATATCTCCACATTGCAAGGTGCAATTCTGAAATTTTTTGCTTTTTCCTGCTAATCCTAGCATGATAAAGAAGATTCAAAGAGAGTGAGATGCCAGCTCCTTTCATTCAGTCAGTAGCTTCAAACATTTTTGGACGTTTTTCAATGGCAAAAATCAATGAATATTGTAAATGCACAAACAGTAATATCTCCACATTGCAAGGTGCAATTCTGAAATTTTTTGCTTTTTCCTGCTAATATTAGCATGATAAAGAAGATTCAAAGAGAGTGAGATGCCAGCTCCTTTCATTCAGTCAGTAGCTTCAAACATTTCTGGTATATGAAAAACATGTTTTTCAATGGCAAAAATCAATGAATATTGTAAATGCACAAACAGTAATATCTCCACATTGCAAGGTGCAATTCTGAAATTTTTTGCTTTTTCCTGTTAATCCTAGCATGATAAAGAAGATTCAAAGAGAGTGAGATGCCAGCTCCTTTCATTCAGTCAGTAGCTTCAAACATTTCTGGTATATGAAAAACATGTTTTTTCAATGGCAAAAATCAATGAATATTGTAAATGCACAAACAGTAATATCTCCACATTGCAAGGTGCAATTCTGAAATTTTTTGCTTTTTCCTGTTAATCCTAGCATGATAAAGAAGATTCAAAGAGAGTGAGATGCCAGCTCCTTTCATTCAGTCAGTAGCTTCAAACATTTCTGGTATATGAAAAACATGTTTTTCAATGGCAAAAATCAATGAATATTGTAAATGCACAAACAGTAATATCTCCACATTGCAAGGTGCAATTCTGAAATTTTTTGCTTTTTCCTGCTAATCCTAGCATGATAAAGAAGATTCAAAGAGAGTGAGATGCCAGCTCCTTTCATTCAGTCAGTAGCTTCAAACATTTCTGGTATATGAAAAACATGTTTTTCAATGGCAAAAATCAATGAATATTGTAAATGCACAAACAGTAATATCTCCACATTGCAAGGTGCAATTCTGAAATTTTTTGCTTTTTCCTGCTAATCCTAGCATGATAAAGAAGATTCAAAGAGAGTGAGATGCCAGCTCCTTTCATTCAGTCAGTAGCTTCAAACATTTCTGGACGTTTTTCAATGGCAAAAATCAATGAATATTGTAAATGCACAAACAGTAATATCTCCACATTGCAAGGTGCAATTCTGAAATTTTTGCTTTTTCTGCTAATCCTAGCATGATAAAGAAGATTCAAAGAAAGTGAGATGCCAGCTCCTTTCATTCAGTCAGTAGCTTCAAACATTTCTGGTATATGAAAAACATGTTTTTCAATGGCAAAAATCAATGAATATTGTAAATGCACAAACAGTAATATCTCCACATTGCAAGGTGCAATTCTGAAATTTTTTGCTTTTTCCTGCTAATCCTAGCATGATAAAGAAGATTCAAAGAGAGTGAGATGCCAGCTCCTTTCATTCAGTCAGTAGCTTCAAACATTTCTGGACGTTTTTCAATGGCAAAAATCAATGAATATTGTAAATGCACAAACAGTAATATCTCCACATTGCAAGGTGCAATTCTGAAATTTTTTGCTTTTTCCTGTTAATCCTAGCATGATAAAGAAGATTCAAAGAGAGTGAGATGCCAGCTCCTTTCATTGTCAGTAGCTTCAAACATTTCTGGTATATGAAAAACATGTTTTTCAATGGCAAAAATCAATGAATATTGTAAATGCACAAACAGTAATATCTCCACATTGCAAGGTGCAATTCTGAAATTTTTTGCTTTTTCCTGTTAATCCTAGCATGATAAAGAAGATTCAAAGAGAGTGAGATGCCAGCTCCTTTCATTCAGTCAGTAGCTTCAAACATTTCTGGTATATGAAAAACATGTTTTTCAATGGCAAAAATCAATGAATATTGTAAATGCACAAACAGTAATATCTCCACATTGCAAGGTGCAATTCTGAAATATTTTGCTTTTTCCTGCTAATCCTAGCATGATAAAGAAGATTCAAAGAGAGTGAGATGCCAGCTCCTTTCATTCAGTCAGTAGCTTCAAACATTTCTGGTATATGAAAAACATGTTTTTCAATGGCAAAAATCAATGAATATTGTAAATGCACAAACAGTAATATCTCCACATTGCAAGGTGCAATTCTGAAATTTTTTGCTTTTTCCTGCTAATCCTAGCATGATAAAGAAGATTCAAAGAGAGTGAGATGCCAGCTCCTTTCATTCAGTCAGTAGCTTCAAACATTTCTGGTATATGAAAACATGTTTTTCAATGGCAAAAATCAATGAATATTGTAAATGCACAAACAGTAATATCTCCACATTGCAAGGTGCAATTCTGAAATTTTTTGCTTTTTCCTGCTAATCCTAGCATGATAAAGAAGATTCAAAGAGAGTGAGATGCCAGCTCCTTTCATTCAGTCAGTAGCTTCAAACATTTCTGGTATATGAAAAACATGTTTTTCAATGGCAAAAATCAATGAATATTGTAAATGCACAAACAGTAATATCTCCACATTGCAAGGTGCAATTCTGAAATTTTTGCTTTTTCCTGTTAATCCTAGCATGATAAAGATTCAAAGAGAGTGAGATGCCAGCTCCTTTCATTCAGTCAGTAGCTTCAAACATTTCTGGTATATGAAAAACATGTTTTTCAATGGCAAAAATCAATGAATATTGTAAATGCACAAACAGTAATATCTCCACATTGCAAGGTGCAATTCTGAAATTTTTTGCTTTTTCCTGTTAATCCTAGCATGATAAAGAAGATTCAAAGAGAGTGAGATGCCAGCTCCTTTCATTCAGTCAGTAGCTTCAAACATTTCTGGTATATGAAAAACATGTTTTTCAATGGCAAAAATCAATGAATATTGTAAATGCACAAACAGTAATATCTCCACATTGCAAGGTGCAATTCTGAAATTTTTTGCTTTTTCCTGCTAATCCTAGCATGATAAAGAAGATTCAAAGAGAGTGAGATGCCAGCTCCTTTCATTCAGTCAGTAGCTTCAAACATTTCTGGTATATGAAAAACATGTTTTTCAATGGCAAAAATCAATGAATATTGTAAATGCACAAACAGTAATATCTCCACATTGCAAGGTGCAATTCTGAAATTTTTTGCTTTTTCCTGCTAATCCTAGCATGATAAAGAAGATTCAAAGAGAGTGAGATGCCAGCTCCTTTCATTCAGTCAGTAGCTTCAAACATTTCTGGTATATGAAAAACATGTTTTTCAATGGCAAAAATCAATGAATATTGTAAATGCACAAACAGTAATATCTCCACATTGCAAGGTGCAATTCTGAAATTTTTGCTTTTTCCTGTTAATCCTAGCATGATAAAGAAGATTCAAAGAGAGTGAGATGCCAGCTCCTTTCATTCAGTCAGTAGCTTCAAACATTTCTGGTATATGAAAAACATGTTTTTCAATGGCAAAAATCAATGAATATTGTAAATGCACAAACAGTAATATCTCCACATTGCAAGGTGCAATTCTGAAATTTTTTGCTTTTTCCTGTTAATCCTAGCATGATAAAGAAGATTCAAAGAGAGTGAGATGCCAGCTCCTTTCATTCAGTCAGTAGCTTCAAACATTTCTGGTATATGAAAAACATGTTTTTCAATGGCAAAAATCAATGAATATTGTAAATGCACAAACAGTAATATCTCCACATTGCAAGGTGCAATTCTGAAATTTTTTGCTTTTTCCTGCTAATCCTAGCATGATAAAGAAGATTCAAAGAGAGTGAGATGCCAGCTCCTTTCATTCAGTCAGTAGCTTCAAACATTTCTGGTATATGAAAAACATGTTTTTCAATGGCAAAAATCAATGAATATTGTAAATGCACAAACAGTAATATCTCCACATTGCAAGGTGCAATTCTGAAATTTTTTGCTTTTTCCTGCTAATCCTAGCATGATAAAGAAGATTCAAAGAGAGTGAGATGCCAGCTCCTTTCATTCAGTCAGTAGCTTCAAACATTTCTTGGTATGAAAAACATGTTTTTCAATGGCAAAAATCAATGAATATTGTAAATGCACAAACAGTAATATCTCCACATTGCAAGGTGCAATTCTGAAATTTTTTGCTTTTTCCTGCTAATCCTAGCATGATAAAGAAGATTCAAAGAGAGTGAGATGCCAGCTCCTTTCATTCAGTCAGTAGCTTCAAACATTTCTGGTATATGAAAAACATGTTTTTCAATGGCAAAAATCAATGAATATTGTAAATGCACAAACAGTAATATCTCCACATTGCAAGGTGCAATTCTGAAATTTTTTGCTTTTTCCTGTTAATCCTAGCATGATAAAGAAGATTCAAAGAGAGTGAGATGCCAGCTCCTTTCATTCAGTCAGTAGCTTCAAACATTTCTGGTATATGAAAAACATGTTTTTCAATGGCAAAAATCAATGAATATTGTAAATGCACAAACAGTAATATCTCCACATTGCAAGGTGCAATTCTGAAATTTTTTGCTTTTTCCTGTTAATCCTAGCATGATAAAGAAGATTCAAAGAGAGTGAGATGCCAGCTCCTTTCATTCAGTCAGTAGCTTCAAACATTTCTGGTATATGAAAAACATGTTTTTCAATGGCAAAAATCAATGAATATTGTAAATGCACAAACAGTAATATCTCCACATTGCAAGGTGCAATTCTGAAATTTTTTGCTTTTTCCTGTTAATCCTAGCATGATAAAGAAGATTCAAAGAGAGTGAGATGCCAGCTCCTTTCATTCAGTCAGTAGCTTCAAACATTTCTGGTATATGAAAAACATGTTTTTCAATGGCAAAAATCAATGAATATTGTAAATGCACAAACAGTAATATCTCCACATTGCAAGGTGCAATTCTGAAATTTTTTGCTTTTTCCTGTTAATCCTAGCATGATAAAGAAGATTCAAAGAGAGTGAGATGCCAGCTCCTTTCATTCAGTCAGTAGCTTCAAACATTTCTGGTATATGAAAAACATGTTTTTCAATGGCAAAAATCAATGAATATTGTAAATGCACAAACAGTAATATCTCCACATTGCAAGGTGCAATTCTGAAATTTTTTGCTTTTTCCTGCTAATCCTAGCATGATAAAGAAGATTCAAAGAGAGTGAGATGCCAGCTCCTTTCATTCAGTCAGTAGCTTCAAACATTTCTGGTATATGAAAAACATGTTTTTCAATGGCAAAAATCAATGAATATTGTAAATGCACAAACAGTAATATCTCCACATTGCAAGGTGCAATTCTGAAATTTTTTGCTTTTTCCTGCTAATCCTAGCATGATAAAGAAGATTCAAAGAGAGTGAGATGCCAGCTCCTTTCATTCAGTCAGTAGCTTCAAACATTTCTGGACGTTTTTCAATGGCAAAAATCAATGAATATTGTAAATGCACAAACAGTAATATCTCCACATTGCAAGGTGCAATTCTGAAATTTTTTGCTTTTTCCTGCTAATCCTAGCATGATAAAGAAGATTCAAAGAGAGTGAGATGCCAGCTCCTTTCATTCAGTCAGTAGCTTCAAACATTTCTGGTATATGAAAAACATGTTTTTCAATGGCAAAAATCAATGAATATTGTAAATGCACAAACAGTAATATCTCCACATTGCAAGGTGCAATTCTGAAATTTTTTGCTTTTTCCTGCTAATCCTAGCATGATAAAGATTCAAAGAGAGTGAGATGCCAGCTCCTTTCATTCAGTCAGTAGCTTCAAACATTTCTGGTATATGAAAAACATGTTTTTCAATGGCAAAAATCAATGAATATTGTAAATGCACAAACAGTAATATCTCCACATTGCAAGGTGCAATTCTGAAATTTTTTGCTTTTTCCTGTTAATCCTAGCATGATAAAGAAGATTCAAAGAGAGTGAGATGCCAGCTCCTTTCATTCAGTCAGTAGCTTCAAACATTTCTGGTATATGAAAAACATGTTTTTCAATGGCAAAAATCAATGAATATTGTAAATGCACAAACAGTAATATCTCCACATTGCAAGGTGCAATTCTGAAATTTTTTGCTTTTTCCTGTTAATCCTAGCATGATAAAGAAGATTCAAAGAGAGTGAGATGCCAGCTCCTTTCATTCAGTCAGTAGCTTCAAACATTTCTGTATATGAAAAACATGTTTTTCAATGGCAAAAATCAATGAATATTGTAAATGCACAAACAGTAATATCTCCACATTGCAAGGTGCAATTCTGAAATTTTTTGCTTTTTCCTGCTAATCCTAGCATGATAAAGAAGATTCAAAGAGAGTGAGATGCCAGCTCCTTTCATTCAGTCAGTAGCTTCAAACATTTCTGGTATATGAAAAACATGTTTTTCAATGGCAAAAATCAATGAATATTGTAAATGCACAAACAGTAATATCTCCACATTGCAAGGTGCAATTCTGAAATTTTTTGCTTTTTCCTGTTAATCCTAGCATGATAAAGAAGATTCAAAGAGAGTGAGATGCCAGCTCCTTTCATTCAGTCAGTAGCTTCAAACATTTCTGGTATGAAAAACAAATGTTTTTCAATGGCAAAATCAATGAATATTGTAAATGCACAAACAGTAATATCTCCACATTGCAAGGTGCAATTCTGAAATTTTTGCTTTTTCCTGCTAATCCTAGCATGATAAAGAAGATTCAAAGAGAGTGAGATGCCAGCTCCTTTCATTCAGTCAGTAGCTTCAAACATTTCTGGTATATGAAAAACATGTTTTTCAATGGCAAAAATCAATGAATATTGTAAATGCACAAACAGTAATATCTCCACATTGCAAGGTGCAATTCTGAAATTTTTTGCTTTTTCCTGCTAATCCTAGCATGATAAAGAAGATTCAAAGAGAGTGAGATGCCAGCTCCTTTCATTCAGTCAGTAGCTTCAAACATTTCTGGTATATGAAAAACATGTTTTTCAATGGCAAAAATCAATGAATATTGTAAATGCACAAACAGTAATTATCTCCACATTGCAAGGTGCAATTCTGAATTTTTTTGCTTTTTCCTGCTAATCCTAGCATGATAAAGAAGATTCAAAGAGAGTGAGATGCCAGCTCCTTTCCATTCAGTCAGTAGCTTCAAACATTTCTGTATATGAAAACGTTTTTCAATGGCAAAAATCAATGAATATTGTAAATGCACAAACAGTAATATCTCCACATTGCAAGGTGCAATTCTGAAATTTTCTGCTTTTTCCTGTTAATCCTAGCATGATAAAGAAGATTCAAAGAGAGTGAGATGCCAGCTCCTTTCATTCAGCAGTAGCTTCAAACATTTCTGGTTAAACATGTTTTTCAATGGCAAAAATCAATGAATATTGTAAATGCACAAACAGTAATATCTCCACATTGCAAGGTGCTATTCTGAAATTTCTCTTATAAAGAGAGTGAGATGCAGCTTGTCAGAGCTCAACATTTCTGGACGTTTTTCACTGGCAAAAATCAATGAATATTGTAAATGCACAAACAGTAAAATCTCCACATTGCAAGGTGCCAATTCTGAAA
>NW_027370198.1:0-37557 GCF_046119375.1 Phyllobates terribilis
TTCAGTCAGTAGCTTCAAACATTTCTGGTATATGAAAAACATGTTTTTCAATGGCAAAAATCAATGAATATTGTAAATGCACAAACAGTAATATCTCCACATTGCACGGTGCAATTCTGAAATTTTTAGCTTTTTCCTGTTAATCCTAGCATGATAAAGATTCAAAGAGAGTGAGATGCCAGCTCCTTTCATTCAGTCAGTAGCTTCAAACATTTCTGGTATATGAAAAACATGTTTTTCAATGGCAAAAATCAATGAATATTGTAAATGCACAAACAGTAATATCTCCACATTGCAAGGTGCAATTCTGAAATTTTTTGCTTTTTCCTGCTAATCCTAGCATGATAAAGAAGATTCAAAGAGAGTGAGATGCCAGCTCCTTTCATTCAGTCAGTAGCTTCAAACATTTCTGGTATATGAAAAACATGTTTTTCAATGGCAAAAATCAATGAATATTGTAAATGCACAAACAGTAATATCTCCACATTGCAAGGTGCAATTCTGAAATTTTTTGCTTTTTCCTGTTAATCCTAGCATGATAAAGAAGATTCAAAGAGAGTGAGATGCCAGCTCCTTTCATTCAGTCAGTAGCTTCAAACATTTCTGGTATATGAAAAACATGTTTTTCAATGGCAAAAATCAATGAATATTGTAAATGCACAAACAGTAATATCTCCACATTGCAAGGTGCAATTCTGAAATTTTTTGCTTTTTCCTGCTAATCCTAGCATGATAAAGAAGAT
Organism: Phyllobates terribilis; assembly: GCF_046119375.1. Classification (NCBI taxonomy): domain Eukaryota; kingdom Metazoa; phylum Chordata; class Amphibia; order Anura; family Dendrobatidae; genus Phyllobates; species Phyllobates terribilis. The sequence continues at coordinate 744 of NW_027370198.1, forward strand.
TCAAAGAGAGTGAGATGCCAGCTCCTTTCATTCAGTCAGTAGCTTCAAACATTTCTGGTATATGAAAAACATGTTTTTCAATGGCAAAAATCAATGAATATTGTAAATGCACAAACAGTAATATCTCCACATTGCACGGTGCAATTCTGAAATTTTTAGCTTTTTCCTGTTAATCCTAGCATGATAAAGAAGATTCAAAGAGAGTGAGATGCCAGCTCCTTTCATTCAGTCAGTAGCTTCAAACATTTCTGGTATATGAAAAACATGTTTTTCAATGGCAAAAATCAATGAATATTGTAAATGCACAAACAGTAATATCTCCACATTGCAAGGTGCAATTCTGAAATTTTTTGCTTTTTCCTGTTAATCCTAGCATGATAAAGAAGATTCAAAGAGAGTGAGATGCCAGCTCCTTTCATTCAGTCAGTAGCTTCAAACATTTCTGGTATATGAAAAACATGTTTTTCAATGGCAAAAATCAATGAATATTGTAAATGCACAAACAGTAATATCTCCACATTGCAAGGTGCAATTCTGAAATTTTTTGCTTTTTCCTGCTAATCCTAGCATGATAAAGAAGATTCAAAGAGAGTGAGATGCCAGCTCCTTTCATTCAGTCAGTAGCTTCAAACATTTCTGGTATATGAAAAACATGTTTTTCAATGGCAAAAATCAATGAATATTGTAAATGCACAAACAGTAATATCTCCACATTGCACGGTGCAATTCTGAAATTTTTAGCTTTTTCCTGTTAATCCTAGCATGATAAAGAAGATTCAAAGAGAGTGAGATGCCAGCTCCTTTCATTCAGTCAGTAGCTTCAAACATTTCTGGTATATGAAAAACATGTTTTTCAATGGCAAAAATCAATGAATATTGTAAATGCACAAACAGTAATATCTCCACATTGCAAGGTGCAATTCTGAAATTTTTTGCTTTTTCCTGCTAATCCTAGCATGATAAAGAAGATTCAAAGAGAGTGAGATGCCAGCTCCTTTCATTCAGTCAGTAGCTTCAAACATTTCTGGTATATGAAAAACATGTTTTTCAATGGCAAAAATCAATGAATATTGTAAATGCACAAACAGTAATATCTCCACATTGCACGGTGCAATTCTGAAATTTTTAGCTTTTGTCTGTTAATCCTAGCATGATAAAGAAGATTCAAAGAGAGTGAGATGCCAGCTCCTTTCATTCAGTCAGTAGCTTCAAACATTTCTGGTATATGAAAAACATGTTTTTCAATGGCAAAAATCAATGAATATTGTAAATGCACAAACAGTAATATCTCCACATTGCAAGGTGCAATTCTGAAATTTTTTGCTTTTTCCTGCTAATCCTAGCATGATAAAGAAGATTCAAAGAGAGTGAGATGCCAGCTCCTTTCATTCAGTCAGTAGCTTCAAACATTTCTGGTATATGAAAAACATGTTTTTCAATGGCAAAAATCAATGAATATTGTAAATGCACAAACAGTAATATCTCCACATTGCACGGTGCAATTCTGAAATTTTTAGCTTTTTCCTGTTAATCCTAGCATGATAAAGAAGATTCAAAGAGAGTGAGATGCCAGCTCCTTTCATTCAGTCAGTAGCTTCAAACATTTCTGGTATATGAAAAACATGTTTTTCAATGGCGGCAAAAATCAATGAATATTGTAAATGCACAAACAGTAATATCTCCACATTGCAAGGTGCAATTCTGAAATTTTTTGCTTTTTCCTGCTAATCCTAGCATGATAAAGAAGATTCAAAGAGAGTGAGATGCCAGCTCCTTTCATTCAGTCAGTAGCTTCAAACATTTCTGGTATATGAAAAACATGTTTTTCAATGGCAAAAATCAATGAATATTGTAAATGCACAAACAGTAATATCTCCACATTGCACGGTGCAATTCTGAAATTTTTAGCTTTTTCCTGTTAATCCTAGCATGATAAAGAAGATTCAAAGAGAGTGAGATGCCAGCTCCTTTCATTCAGTCAGTAGCTTCAAACATTTCTGGTATATGAAAAACATGTTTTTCAATGGCATAAATCAATGAATATTGTAAATGCACAAACAGTAATATCTCCACATTGCAAGGTGCAATTCTGAAATTTTTTGCTTTTTCCTGTTAATCCTAGCATGATAAAGAAGATTCAAAGAGAGTGAGATGCCAGCTCCTTTCATTCAGTCAGTAGCTTCAAACATTTCTGGTATATGAAAAACATGTTTTTCAATGGCAAAAATCAATGAATATTGTAAATGCACAAACAGTAATATCTCCACATTGCAAGGTGCAATTCTGAAATTTTTTGCTTTTTCCTGCTAATCCTAGCATGATAAAGAAGATTCAAAGAGAGTGAGATGCCAGCTCCTTTCATTCAGTCAGTAGCTTCAAACATTTCTGGTATATGAAAAACATGTTTTTCAATGGCAAAAATCAATGAATATTGTAAATGCACAAACAGTAATATCTCCACATTGCACGGTGCAATTCTGAAATTTTTAGCTTTTTCCTGTTAATCCTAGCATGATAAAGAAGATTCAAAGAGAGTGAGATGCCAGCTCCTTTCATTCAGTCAGTAGCTTCAAACATTTCTGGTATATGAAAAACATGTTTTTCAATGGCAAAAATCAATGAATATTGTAAATGCACAAACAGTAATATCTCCACATTGCAAGGTGCAATTCTGAAATTTTTTGCTTTTTCCTGCTAATCCTAGCATGATAAAGAAGATTCAAAGAGAGTGAGATGCCAGCTCCTTTCATTCAGTCAGTAGCTTCAAACATTTCTGGTATATGAAAAACATGTTTTTCAATGGCAAAAATCAATGAATATTGTAAATGCACAAACAGTAATATCTCCACATTGCACGGTGCAATTCTGAAATTTTTAGCTTTTTCCTGTTAATCCTAGCATGATAAAGAAGATTCAAAGAGAGTGAGATGCCAGCTCCTTTCATTCAGTCAGTAGCTTCAAACATTTCTGGTATATGAAAAACATGTTTTTCAATGGCAAAAATCAATGAATATTGTAAATGCACAAACAGTAATATCTCCACATTGCAAGGTGCAATTCTGAAATTTTTTGCTTTTTCCTGTTAATCCTAGCATGATAAAGAAGATTCAAAGAGAGTGAGATGCCAGCTCCTTTCATTCAGTCAGTAGCTTCAAACATTTCTGGTATATGAAAAACATGTTTTTCAATGGCAAAAATCAATGAATATTGTAAATGCACAAACAGTAATATCTCCACATTGCAAGGTGCAATTCTGAAATTTTTTGCTTTTTCCTGCTAATCCTAGCATGATAAAGAAGATTCAAAGAGAGTGAGATGCCAGCTCCTTTCATTCAGTCAGTAGCTTCAAACATTTCTGGTATATGAAAAACATGTTTTTCAATGGCAAAAATCAATGAATATTGTAAATGCACAAACAGTAATATCTCCACATTGCACGGTGCAATTCTGAAATTTTTAGCTTTTTCCTGTTAATCCTAGCATGATAAAGATTCAAAGAGAGTGAGATGCCAGCTCCTTTCATTCAGTCAGTAGCTTCAAACATTTCTGGTATATGAAAAACATGTTTTTCAATGGCAAAAATCAATGAATATTGTAAATGCACAAACAGTAATATCTCCACATTGCAAGGTGCAATTCTGAAATTTTTTGCTTTTTCCTGCTAATCCTAGCATGATAAAGAAGATTCAAAGAGAGTGAGATGCCAGCTCCTTTCATTCAGTCAGTAGCTTCAAACATTTCTGGTATATGAAAAACATGTTTTTCAATGGCAAAAATCAATGAATATTGTAAATGCACAAACAGTAATATCTCCACATTGCAAGGTGCAATTCTGAAATTTTTTGCTTTTTCCTGTTAATCCTAGCATGATAAAGAAGATTCAAAGAGAGTGAGATGCCAGCTCCTTTCATTCAGTCAGTAGCTTCAAACATTTCTGGTATATGAAAAACATGTTTTTCAATGGCAAAAATCAATGAATATTGTAAATGCACAAACAGTAATATCTCCACATTGCAAGGTGCAATTCTGAAATTTTTTGCTTTTTCCTGCTAATCCTAGCATGATAAAGAAGATTCAAAGAGAGTGAGATGCCAGCTCCTTTCATTCAGTCAGTAGCTTCAAACATTTCTGGTATATGAAAAACATGTTTTTCAATGGCAAAAATCAGTGAATATTGTAAATGCACAAACAGTAATATCTCCACATTGCAAGGTGCAATTCTGAAATTTTTTGCTTTTTCCTGTTAATCCTAGCATGATAAAGAAGATTCAAAGAGAGTGAGATGCCAGCTCCTTTCATTCAGTCAGTAGCTTCAAACATTTCTGGTATATGAAAAACATGTTTTTCAATGGCAAAAATCAATGAATATTGTAAATGCACAAACAGTAATATCTCCACATTGCAAGGTGCAATTCTGAAATTTTTTGCTTTTTCCTGTTAATCCTAGCATGATAAAGAAGATTCAAAGAGAGTGAGATGCCAGCTCCTTTCATTCAGTCAGTAGCTTCAAACATTTCTGGTATATGAAAAACATGTTTTTCAATGGAAAAAATCAATGAATATTGTAAATGCACAAACAGTAATATCTCCACATTGCAAGGAGCAATTCTGAAATTTTTTGCTTTTTCCTGCTAATCCTAGCATGATAAAGAAGATTCAAAGAGAGTGAGATGCCAGCTCCTTTCATTCAGTCAGTAGCTTCAAACATTTCTGGTATATGAAAAACATGTTTTTCAATGGCAAAAATCAATGAATATTGTAAATGCACAAACAGTAATATCTCCACATTGCACGGTGCAATTCTGAAATTTTTAGCTTTTTCCTGTTAATCCTAGCATGATAAAGAAGATTCAAAGAGAGTGAGATGCCAGCTCCTTTCATTCAGTCAGTAGCTTCAAACATTTCTGGTATATGAAAAACATGTTTTTCAATGGCGGCAAAAATCAATGAATATTGTAAATGCACAAACAGTAATATCTCCACATTGCAAGGTGCAATTCTGAAATTTTTTGCTTTTTCCTGCTAATCCTAGCATGATAAAGAAGATTCAAAGAGAGTGAGATGCCAGCTCCTTTCATTCAGTCAGTAGCTTCAAACATTTCTGGTATATGAAAAACATGTTTTTCAATGGCAAAAATCAATGAATATTGTAAATGCACAAACAGTAATATCTCCACATTGCACGGTGCAATTCTGAAATTTTTAGCTTTTTCCTGTTAATCCTAGCATGATAAAGAAGATTCAAAGAGAGTGAGATGCCAGCTCCTTTCATTCAGTCAGTAGCTTCAAACATTTCTGGTATATGAAAAACATGTTTTTCAATGGCAAAAATCAATGAATATTGTAAATGCACAAACAGTAATATCTCCACATTGCAAGGTGCAATTCTGAAATTTTTTGCTTTTTCCTGTTAATCCTAGCATGATAAAGAAGATTCAAAGAGAGTGAGATGCCAGCTCCTTTCATTCAGTCAGTAGCTTCAAACATTTCTGGTATATGAAAAACATGTTTTTCAATGGCAAAAATCAATGAATATTGTAAATGCACAAACAGTAATATCTCCACATTGCAAGGTGCAATTCTGAAATTTTTTGCTTTTTCCTGCTAATCCTAGCATGATAAAGAAGATTCAAAGAGAGTGAGATGCCAGCTCCTTTCATTCAGTCAGTAGCTTCAAACATTTCTGGTATATGAAAAACATGTTTTTCAATGGCAAAAATCAATGAATATTGTAAATGCACAAACAGTAATATCTCCACATTGCACGGTGCAATTCTGAAATTTTTAGCTTTTTCCTGTTAATCCTAGCATGATAAAGAAGATTCAAAGAGAGTGAGATGCCAGCTCCTTTCATTCAGTCAGTAGCTTCAAACATTTCTGGTATATGAAAAACATGTTTTTCAATGGCAAAAATCAATGAATATTGTAAATGCACAAACAGTAATATCTCCACATTGCAAGGTGCAATTCTGAAATTTTTTGCTTTTTCCTGCTAATCCTAGCATGATAAAGAAGATTCAAAGAGAGTGAGATGCCAGCTCCTTTCATTCAGTCAGTAGCTTCAAACATTTCTGGTATATGAAAAACATGTTTTTCAATGGCAAAAATCAATGAATATTGTAAATGCACAAACAGTAATATCTCCACATTGCACGGTGCAATTCTGAAATTTTTAGCTTTTTCCTGTTAATCCTAGCATGATAAAGAAGATTCAAAGAGAGTGAGATGCCAGCTCCTTTCATTCAGTCAGTAGCTTCAAACATTTCTGGTATATGAAAAACATGTTTTTCAATGGCAAAAATCAATGAATATTGTAAATGCACAAACAGTAATATCTCCACATTGCAAGGTGCAATTCTGAAATTTTTTGCTTTTTCCTGTTAATCCTAGCATGATAAAGAAGATTCAAAGAGAGTGAGATGCCAGCTCCTTTCATTCAGTCAGTAGCTTCAAACATTTCTGGTATATGAAAAACATGTTTTTCAATGGCAAAAATCAATGAATATTGTAAATGCACAAACAGTAATATCTCCACATTGCAAGGTGCAATTCTGAAATTTTTTGCTTTTTCCTGCTAATCCTAGCATGATAAAGAAGATTCAAAGAGAGTGAGATGCCAGCTCCTTTCATTCAGTCAGTAGCTTCAAACATTTCTGGTATATGAAAAACATGTTTTTCAATGGCAAAAATCAATGAATATTGTAAATGCACAAACAGTAATATCTCCACATTGCACGGTGCAATTCTGAAATTTTTAGCTTTTTCCTGTTAATCCTAGCATGATAAAGATTCAAAGAGAGTGAGATGCCAGCTCCTTTCATTCAGTCAGTAGCTTCAAACATTTCTGGTATATGAAAAACATGTTTTTCAATGGCAAAAATCAATGAATATTGTAAATGCACAAACAGTAATATCTCCACATTGCAAGGTGCAATTCTGAAATTTTTTGCTTTTTCCTGCTAATCCTAGCATGATAAAGAAGATTCAAAGAGAGTGAGATGCCAGCTCCTTTCATTCAGTCAGTAGCTTCAAACATTTCTGGTATATGAAAAACATGTTTTTCAATGGCAAAAATCAATGAATATTGTAAATGCACAAACAGTAATATCTCCACATTGCAAGGTGCAATTCTGAAATTTTTTGCTTTTTCCTGTTAATCCTAGCATGATAAAGAAGATTCAAAGAGAGTGAGATGCCAGCTCCTTTCATTCAGTCAGTAGCTTCAAACATTTCTGGTATATGAAAAACATGTTTTTCAATGGCAAAAATCAATGAATATTGTAAATGCACAAACAGTAATATCTCCACATTGCAAGGTGCAATTCTGAAATTTTTTGCTTTTTCCTGCTAATCCTAGCATGATAAAGAAGATTCAAAGAGAGTGAGATGCCAGCTCCTTTCATTCAGTCAGTAGCTTCAAACATTTCTGGTATATGAAAAACATGTTTTTCAATGGCAAAAATCAATGAATATTGTAAATGCACAAACAGTAATATCTCCACATTGCACGGTGCAATTCTGAAATTTTTAGCTTTTTCCTGTTAATCCTAGCATGATAAAGAAGATTCAAAGAGAGTGAGATGCCAGCTCCTTTCATTCAGTCAGTAGCTTCAAACATTTCTGGTATATGAAAAACATGTTTTTCAATGGCAAAAATCAATGAATATTGTAAATGCACAAACAGTAATATCTCCACATTGCAAGGTGCAATTCTGAAATTTTTTGCTTTTTCCTGCTAATCCTAGCATGATAAAGAAGATTCAAAGAGAGTGAGATGCCAGCTCCTTTCATTCAGTCAGTAGCTTCAAACATTTCTGGTATATGAAAAACATGTTTTTCAATGGCAAAAATCAATGAATATTGTAAATGCACAAACAGTAATATCTCCACATTGCACGGTGCAATTCTGAAATTTTTAGCTTTTTCCTGTTAATCCTAGCATGATAAAGAAGATTCAAAGAGAGTGAGATGCCAGCTCCTTTCATTCAGTCAGTAGCTTCAAACATTTCTGGTATATGAAAAACATGTTTTTCAATGGCGGCAAAAATCAATGAATATTGTAAATGCACAAACAGTAATATCTCCACATTGCAAGGTGCAATTCTGAAATTTTTTGCTTTTTCCTGCTAATCCTAGCATGATAAAGAAGATTCAAAGAGAGTGAGATGCCAGCTCCTTTCATTCAGTCAGTAGCTTCAAACATTTCTGGTATATGAAAAACATGTTTTTCAATGGCAAAAATCAATGAATATTGTAAATGCACAAACAGTAATATCTCCACATTGCACGGTGCAATTCTGAAATTTTTAGCTTTTTCCTGTTAATCCTAGCATGATAAAGAAGATTCAAAGAGAGTGAGATGCCAGCTCCTTTCATTCAGTCAGTAGCTTCAAACATTTCTGGTATATGAAAAACATGTTTTTCAATGGCAAAAATCAATGAATATTGTAAATGCACAAACAGTAATATCTCCACATTGCAAGGTGCAATTCTGAAATTTTTTGCTTTTTCCTGCTAATCCTAGCATGATAAAGAAGATTCAAAGAGAGTGAGATGCCAGCTCCTTTCATTCAGTCAGTAGCTTCAAACATTTCTGGTATATGAAAAACATGTTTTTCAATGGCAAAAATCAATGAATATTGTAAATGCACAAACAGTAATATCTCCACATTGCACGGTGCAATTCTGAAATTTTTAGCTTTTTCCTGTTAATCCTAGCATGATAAAGAAGATTCAAAGAGAGTGAGATGCCAGCTCCTTTCATTCAGTCAGTAGCTTCAAACATTTCTGGTATATGAAAAACATGTTTTTCAATGGCAAAAATCAATGAATATTGTAAATGCACAAACAGTAATATCTCCACATTGCAAGGTGCAATTCTGAAATTTTTTGCTTTTTCCTGCTAATCCTAGCATGATAAAGAAGATTCAAAGAGAGTGAGATGCCAGCTCCTTTCATTCAGTCAGTAGCTTCAAACATTTCTGGTATATGAAAAACATGTTTTTCAATGGCAAAAATCAATGAATATTGTAAATGCACAAACAGTAATATCTCCACATTGCACGGTGCAATTCTGAAATTTTTAGCTTTTTCCTGTTAATCCTAGCATGATAAAGAAGATTCAAAGAGAGTGAGATGCCAGCTCCTTTCATTCAGTCAGTAGCTTCAAACATTTCTGGTATATGAAAAACATGTTTTTCAATGGCAAAAATCAATGAATATTGTAAATGCACAAACAGTAATATCTCCACATTGCAAGGTGCAATTCTGAAATTTTTTGCTTTTTCCTGTTAATCCTAGCATGATAAAGAAGATTCAAAGAGAGTGAGATGCCAGCTCCTTTCATTCAGTCAGTAGCTTCAAACATTTCTGGTATATGAAAAACATGTTTTTCAATGGCAAAAATCAATGAATATTGTAAATGCACAAACAGTAATATCTCCACATTGCAAGGTGCAATTCTGAAATTTTTTGCTTTTTCCTGCTAATCCTAGCATGATAAAGAAGATTCAAAGAGAGTGAGATGCCAGCTCCTTTCATTCAGTCAGTAGCTTCAAACATTTCTGGTATATGAAAAACATGTTTTTCAATGGCAAAAATCAATGAATATTGTAAATGCACAAACAGTAATATCTCCACATTGCACGGTGCAATTCTGAAATTTTTAGCTTTTTCCTGTTAATCCTAGCATGATAAAGATTCAAAGAGAGTGAGATGCCAGCTCCTTTCATTCAGTCAGTAGCTTCAAACATTTCTGGTATATGAAAAACATGTTTTTCAATGGCAAAAATCAATGAATATTGTAAATGCACAAACAGTAATATCTCCACATTGCAAGGTGCAATTCTGAAATTTTTTGCTTTTTCCTGCTAATCCTAGCATGATAAAGAAGATTCAAAGAGAGTGAGATGCCAGCTCCTTTCATTCAGTCAGTAGCTTCAAACATTTCTGGTATATGAAAAACATGTTTTTCAATGGCAAAAATCAATGAATATTGTAAATGCACAAACAGTAATATCTCCACATTGCAAGGTGCAATTCTGAAATTTTTTGCTTTTTCCTGTTAATCCTAGCATGATAAAGAAGATTCAAAGAGAGTGAGATGCCAGCTCCTTTCATTCAGTCAGTAGCTTCAAACATTTCTGGTATATGAAAAACATGTTTTTCAATGGCAAAAATCAATGAATATTGTAAATGCACAAACAGTAATATCTCCACATTGCAAGGTGCAATTCTGAAATTTTTTGCTTTTTCCTGCTAATCCTAGCATGATAAAGAAGATTCAAAGAGAGTGAGATGCCAGCTCCTTTCATTCAGTCAGTAGCTTCAAACATTTCTGGTATATGAAAAACATGTTTTTCAATGGCAAAAATCAGTGAATATTGTAAATGCACAAACAGTAATATCTCCACATTGCAAGGTGCAATTCTGAAATTTTTTGCTTTTTCCTGTTAATCCTAGCATGATAAAGAAGATTCAAAGAGAGTGAGATGCCAGCTCCTTTCATTCAGTCAGTAGCTTCAAACATTTCTGGTATATGAAAAACATGTTTTTCAATGGCAAAAATCAATGAATATTGTAAATGCACAAACAGTAATATCTCCACATTGCAAGGTGCAATTCTGAAATTTTTTGCTTTTTCCTGTTAATCCTAGCATGATAAAGAAGATTCAAAGAGAGTGAGATGCCAGCTCCTTTCATTCAGTCAGTAGCTTCAAACATTTCTGGTATATGAAAAACATGTTTTTCAATGGAAAAAATCAATGAATATTGTAAATGCACAAACAGTAATATCTCCACATTGCAAGGAGCAATTCTGAAATTTTTTGCTTTTTCCTGCTAATCCTAGCATGATAAAGAAGATTCAAAGAGAGTGAGATGCCAGCTCCTTTCATTCAGTCAGTAGCTTCAAACATTTCTGGTATATGAAAAACATGTTTTTCAATGGCAAAAATCAATGAATATTGTAAATGCACAAACAGTAATATCTCCACATTGCAAGGTGCAATTCTGAAATTTTTTGCTTTTTCCTGCTAATCCTAGCATGATAAAGAAGATTCAAAGAGAGTGAGATGCCAGCTCCTTTCATTCAGTCAGTAGCTTCAAACATTTCTGGTATATGAAAAACATGTTTTTCAATGGCAAAAATCAATGAATATTGTAAATGCACAAACAGTAATATCTCCACATTGCACGGTGCAATTCTGAAATTTTTAGCTTTTTCCTGTTAATCCTAGCATGATAAAGATTCAAAGAGAGTGAGATGCCAGCTCCTTTCATTCAGTCAGTAGCTTCAAACATTTCTGGTATATGAAAAACATGTTTTTCAATGGCAAAAATCAATGAATATTGTAAATGCACAAACAGTAATATCTCCACATTGCAAGGTGCAATTCTGAAATTTTTTGCTTTTTCCTGCTAATCCTAGCATGATAAAGAAGATTCAAAGAGAGTGAGATGCCAGCTCCTTTCATTCAGTCAGTAGCTTCAAACATTTCTGGTATATGAAAAACATGTTTTTCAATGGCAAAAATCAATGAATATTGTAAATGCACAAACAGTAATATCTCCACATTGCAAGGTGCAATTCTGAAATTTTTTGCTTTTTCCTGTTAATCCTAGCATGATAAAGAAGATTCAAAGAGAGTGAGATGCCAGCTCCTTTCATTCAGTCAGTAGCTTCAAACATTTCTGGTATATGAAAAACATGTTTTTCAATGGCAAAAATCAATGAATATTGTAAATGCACAAACAGTAATATCTCCACATTGCACGGTGCAATTCTGAAATTTTTAGCTTTTTCCTGTTAATCCTAGCATGATAAAGAAGATTCAAAGAGAGTGAGATGCCAGCTCCTTTCATTCAGTCAGTAGCTTCAAACATTTCTGGTATATGAAAAACATGTTTTTCAATGGCAAAAATCAATGAATATTGTAAATGCACAAACAGTAATATCTCCACATTGCAAGGTGCAATTCTGAAATTTTTTGCTTTTTCCTGTTAATCCTAGCATGATAAAGAAGATTCAAAGAGAGTGAGATGCCAGCTCCTTTCATTCAGTCAGTAGCTTCAAACATTTCTGGTATATGAAAAACATGTTTTTCAATGGCAAAAATCAATGAATATTGTAAATGCACAAACAGTAATATCTCCACATTGCAAGGTGCAATTCTGAAATTTTTTGCTTTTTCCTGCTAATCCTAGCATGATAAAGAAGATTCAAAGAGAGTGAGATGCCAGCTCCTTTCATTCAGTCAGTAGCTTCAAACATTTCTGGTATATGAAAAACATGTTTTTCAATGGCGGCAAAAATCAATGAATATTGTAAATGCACAAACAGTAATATCTCCACATTGCAAGGTGCAATTCTGAAATTTTTTGCTTTTTCCTGCTAATCCTAGCATGATAAAGAAGATTCAAAGAGAGTGAGATGCCAGCTCCTTTCATTCAGTCAGTAGCTTCAAACATTTCTGGTATATGAAAAACATGTTTTTCAATGGCAAAAATCAATGAATATTGTAAATGCACAAACAGTAATATCTCCACATTGCAAGGTGCAATTCTGAAATTTTTTGCTTTTTCCTGTTAATCCTAGCATGATAAAGAAGATTCAAAGAGAGTGAGATGCCAGCTCCTTTCATTCAGTCAGTAGCTTCAAACATTTCTGGTATATGAAAAACATGTTTTTCAATGGCAAAAATCAATGAATATTGTAAATGCACAAACAGTAATATCTCCACATTGCAAGGTGCAATTCTGAAATTTTTTGCTTTTTCCTGCTAATCCTAGCATGATAAAGAAGATTCAAAGAGAGTGAGATGCCAGCTCCTTTCATTCAGTCAGTAGCTTCAAACATTTCTGGTATATGAAAAACATGTTTTTCAATGGCAAAAATCAATGAATATTGTAAATGCACAAACAGTAATATCTCCACATTGCACGGTGCAATTCTGAAATTTTTAGCTTTTTCCTGTTAATCCTAGCATGATAAAGAAGATTCAAAGAGAGTGAGATGCCAGCTCCTTTCATTCAGTCAGTAGCTTCAAACATTTCTGGTATATGAAAAACAGGTTTTTCAATGGCAAAAATCAATGAATATTGTAAATGCACAAACAGTAATATCTCCACATTGCAAGGTGCAATTCTGAAATTTTTTGCTTTTTCCTGTTAATCCTAGCATGATAAAGAAGATTCAAAGAGAGTGAGATGCCAGCTCCTTTCATTCAGTCAGTAGCTTCAAACATTTCTGGTATATGAAAAACATGTTTTTCAATGGCAAAAATCAATGAATATTGTAAATGCACAAACAGTAATATCTCCACATTGCACGGTGCAATTCTGAAATTTTTAGCTTTTTCCTGTTAATCCTAGCATGATAAAGAAGATTCAAAGAGAGTGAGATGCCAGCTCCTTTCATTCAGTCAGTAGCTTCAATCATTTCTGGTACATGAAAAACATGTTTTTCAATGGCAAAAATCAATGAATATTGTAAATGCACAAACAGTAATATCTCCACATTGCAAGGTGCAATTCTGAAATTTTTTGCTTTTTCCTGTTAATCCTAGCATGATAAAGAAGATTCAAAGAGAGTGAGATGCCAGCTCCTTTCATTCAGTCAGTAGCTTCAAACATTTCTGGTATATGAAAAACATGTTTTTCAATGGCAAAAATCAATGAATATTGTAAATGCACAAACAGTAATATCTCCACATTGCACGGTGCAATTCTGAAATTTTTAGCTTTTTCCTGTTAATCCTAGCATGATAAAGAAGATTCAAAGAGGTTGAGATGCCAGCTCCTTTCATTCAGTCAGTAGCTTCAAACATTTCTGGTATATGAAAAACATGTTTTTCAATGGCAAAAATCAGTGAATATTGTAAATGCACAAACAGTAATATCTCCACATTGCAAGGTGCAATTCTGAAATTTTTTGCTTTTTCCTGTTAATCCTAGCATGATAAAGAAGATTCAAAGAGAGTGAGATGCCAGCTCCTTTCATTCAGTCAGTAGCTTCAAACATTTCTGGTATATGAAAAACATGTTTTTCAATGGCAAAAATCAATGAATATTGTAAATGCACAAACAGTAATATCTCCACATTGCAAGGTGCAATTCTGAAATTTTTTGCTTTTTCCTGTTAATCCTAGCATGATAAAGAAGATTCAAAGAGAGTGAGATGCCAGCTCCTTTCATTCAGTCAGTAGCTTCAAACATTTCTGGTATATGAAAAACATGTTTTTCAATGGCAAAAATCAATGAATATTGTAAATGCACAAACAGTAATATCTCCACATTGCAAGGAGCAATTCTGAAATTTTTTGCTTTTTCCTGCTAATCCTAGCATGATAAAGAAGATTCAAAGAGAGTGAGATGCCAGCTCCTTTCATTCAGTCAGTAGCTTCAAACATTTCTGGTATATGAAAAACATGTTTTTCAATGGCAAAAATCAATGAATATTGTAAATGCACAAACAGTAATATCTCCACATTGCACGGTGCAATTCTGAAATTTTTAGCTTTTTCCTGTTAATCCTAGCATGATAAAGAAGATTCAAAGAGAGTGAGATGCCAGCTCCTTTCATTCAGTCAGTAGCTTCAAACATTTCTGGTATATGAAAAACATGTTTTTCAATGGCGGCAAAAATCAATGAATATTGTAAATGCACAAACAGTAATATCTCCACATTGCAAGGTGCAATTCTGAAATTTTTGCTTTTTCCTGCTAATCCTAGCATGATAAAGAAGATTCAAAGAGAGTGAGATGCCAGCTCCTTTCATTCAGTCAGTAGCTTCAAACATTTCTGGTATATGAAAAACATGTTTTTCAATGGCAAAAATCAATGAATATTGTAAATGCACAAACAGTAATATCTCCACATTGCACGGTGCAATTCTGAAATTTTTAGCTTTTTCCTGTTAATCCTAGCATGATAAAGAAGATTCAAAGAGAGTGAGATGCCAGCTCCTTTCATTCAGTCAGTAGCTTCAAACATTTCTGGTATATGAAAAACATGTTTTTCAATGGCAAAAATCAATGAATATTGTAAATGCACAAACAGTAATATCTCCACATTGCAAGGTGCAATTCTGAAATTTTTTGCTTTTTCCTGTTAATCCTAGCATGATAAAGAAGATTCAAAGAGAGTGAGATGCCAGCTCCTTTCATTCAGTCAGTAGCTTCAAACATTTCTGGTATATGAAAAACATGTTTTTCAATGGCAAAAATCAATGAATATTGTAAATGCACAAACAGTAATATCTCCACATTGCAAGGTGCAATTCTGAAATTTTTTGCTTTTTCCTGTTAATCCTAGCATGATAAAGAAGATTCAAAGAGAGTGAGATGCCAGCTCCTTTCATTCAGTCAGTAGCTTCAAACATTTCTGGTATATGAAAAACATGTTTTTCAATGGCAAAAATCAATGAATATTGTAAATGCACAAACAGTAATATCTCCACATTGCAAGGTGCAATTCTGAAATTTTTTGCTTTTTCCTGCTAATCCTAGCATGATAAAGAAGATTCAAAGAGAGTGAGATGCCAGCTCCTTTCATTCAGTCAGTAGCTTCAAACATTTCTGGTATATGAAAAACATGTTTTTCAATGGCGGCAAAAATCAATGAATATTGTAAATGCACAAACAGTAATATCTCCACATTGCAAGGTGCAATTCTGAAATTTTTTGCTTTTTCCTGCTAATCCTAGCATGATAAAGAAGATTCAAAGAGAGTGAGATGCCAGCTCCTTTCATTCAGTCAGTAGCTTCAAACATTTCTGGTATATGAAAAACATGTTTTTCAATGGCAAAAATCAATGAATATTGTAAATGCACAAACAGTAATATCTCCACATTGCAAGGTGCAATTCTGAAATTTTTTGCTTTTTCCTGTTAATCCTAGCATGATAAAGAAGATTCAAAGAGAGTGAGATGCCAGCTCCTTTCATTCAGTCAGTAGCTTCAAACATTTCTGGTATATGAAAAACATGTTTTTCAATGGCAAAAATCAATGAATATTGTAAATGCACAAACAGTAATATCTCCACATTGCAAGGTGCAATTCTGAAATTTTTTGCTTTTTCCTGCTAATCCTAGCATGATAAAGAAGATTCAAAGAGAGTGAGATGCCAGCTCCTTTCATTCAGTCAGTAGCTTCAAACATTTCTGGTATATGAAAAACATGTTTTTCAATGGCAAAAATCAATGAATATTGTAAATGCACAAACAGTAATATCTCCACATTGCACGGTGCAATTCTGAAATTTTTAGCTTTTTCCTGTTAATCCTAGCATGATAAAGAAGATTCAAAGAGAGTGAGATGCCAGCTCCTTTCATTCAGTCAGTAGCTTCAAACATTTCTGGTATATGAAAAACAGGTTTTTCAATGGCAAAAATCAATGAATATTGTAAATGCACAAACAGTAATATCTCCACATTGCAAGGTGCAATTCTGAAATTTTTTGCTTTTTCCTGTTAATCCTAGCATGATAAAGAAGATTCAAAGAGAGTGAGATGCCAGCTCCTTTCATTCAGTCAGTAGCTTCAAACATTTCTGGTATATGAAAAACATGTTTTTCAATGGCAAAAATCAATGAATATTGTAAATGCACAAACAGTAATATCTCCACATTGCACGGTGCAATTCTGAAATTTTTAGCTTTTTCCTGTTAATCCTAGCATGATAAAGAAGATTCAAAGAGAGTGAGATGCCAGCTCCTTTCATTCAGTCAGTAGCTTCAATCATTTCTGGTACATGAAAAACATGTTTTTCAATGGCAAAAATCAATGAATATTGTAAATGCACAAACAGTAATATCTCCACATTGCAAGGTGCAATTCTGAAATTTTTTGCTTTTTCCTGTTAATCCTAGCATGATAAAGAAGATTCAAAGAGAGTGAGATGCCAGCTCCTTTCATTCAGTCAGTAGCTTCAAACATTTCTGGTATATGAAAAACATGTTTTTCAATGGCAAAAATCAATGAATATTGTAAATGCACAAACAGTAATATCTCCACATTGCAAGGTGCAATTCTGAAATTTTTTGCTTTTTCCTGCTAATCCTAGCATGATAAAGAAGATTCAAAGAGAGTGAGATGCCAGCTCCTTTCATTCAGTCAGTAGCTTCAAACATTTCTGGTATATGAAAAACATGTTTTTCAATGGCAAAAATCAATGAATATTGTAAATGCACAAACAGTAATATCTCCACATTGCACGGTGCAATTCTGAAATTTTTAGCTTTTTCCTGTTAATCCTAGCATGATAAAGAAGATTCAAAGAGAGTGAGATGCCAGCTCCTTTCATTCAGTCAGTAGCTTCAAACATTTCTGGTATATGAAAAACATGTTTTTCAATGGCAAAAATCAATGAATATTGTAAATGCACAAACAGTAATATCTCCACATTGCAAGGTGCAATTCTGAAATTTTTTGCTTTTTCCTGTTAATCCTAGCATGATAAAGAAGATTCAAAGAGAGTGAGATGCCAGCTCCTTTCATTCAGTCAGTAGCTTCAAACATTTCTGGTATATGAAAAACATGTTTTTCAATGGCAAAAATCAATGAATATTGTAAATGCACAAACAGTAATATCTCCACATTGCACGGTGCAATTCTGAAATTTTTAGCTTTTTCCTGTTAATCCTAGCATGATAAAGAAGATTCAAAGAGAGTGAGATGCCAGCTCCTTTCATTCAGTCAGTAGCTTCAAACATTTCTGGTATATGAAAAACATGTTTTTCAATGGCGGCAAAAATCAATGAATATTGTAAATGCACAAACAGTAATATCTCCACATTGCAAGGTGCAATTCTGAAATTTTTTGCTTTTTCCTGCTAATCCTAGCATGATAAAGAAGATTCAAAGAGAGTGAGATGCCAGCTCCTTTCATTCAGTCAGTAGCTTCAAACATTTCTGGTATATGAAAAACATGTTTTTCAATGGCAAAAATCAATGAATATTGTAAATGCACAAACAGTAATATCTCCACATTGCACGGTGCAATTCTGAAATTTTTAGCTTTTTCCTGTTAATCCTAGCATGATAAAGAAGATTCAAAGAGAGTGAGATGCCAGCTCCTTTCATTCAGTCAGTAGCTTCAAACATTTCTGGTATATGAAAAACATGTTTTTCAATGGCAAAAATCAATGAATATTGTAAATGCACAAACAGTAATATCTCCACATTGCAAGGTGCAATTCTGAAATTTTTTGCTTTTTCCTGTTAATCCTAGCATGATAAAGAAGATTCAAAGAGAGTGAGATGCCAGCTCCTTTCATTCAGTCAGTAGCTTCAAACATTTCTGGTATATGAAAAACATGTTTTTCAATGGCAAAAATCAATGAATATTGTAAATGCACAAACAGTAATATCTCCACATTGCAAGGTGCAATTCTGAAATTTTTTGCTTTTTCCTGTTAATCCTAGCATGATAAAGAAGATTCAAAGAGAGTGAGATGCCAGCTCCTTTCATTCAGTCAGTAGCTTCAAACATTTCTGGTATATGAAAAACATGTTTTTCAATGGCAAAAATCAATGAATATTGTAAATGCACAAACAGTAATATCTCCACATTGCAAGGTGCAATTCTGAAATTTTTTGCTTTTTCCTGCTAATCCTAGCATGATAAAGAAGATTCAAAGAGAGTGAGATGCCAGCTCCTTTCATTCAGTCAGTAGCTTCAAACATTTCTGGTATATGAAAAACATGTTTTTCAATGGCGGCAAAAATCAATGAATATTGTAAATGCACAAACAGTAATATCTCCACATTGCAAGGTGCAATTCTGAAATTTTTTGCTTTTTCCTGCTAATCCTAGCATGATAAAGAAGATTCAAAGAGAGTGAGATGCCAGCTCCTTTCATTCAGTCAGTAGCTTCAAACATTTCTGGTATATGAAAAACATGTTTTTCAATGGCAAAAATCAATGAATATTGTAAATGCACAAACAGTAATATCTCCACATTGCAAGGTGCAATTCTGAAATTTTTTGCTTTTTCCTGTTAATCCTAGCATGATAAAGAAGATTCAAAGAGAGTGAGATGCCAGCTCCTTTCATTCAGTCAGTAGCTTCAAACATTTCTGGTATATGAAAAACATGTTTTTCAATGGCAAAAATCAATGAATATTGTAAATGCACAAACAGTAATATCTCCACATTGCAAGGTGCAATTCTGAAATTTTTTGCTTTTTCCTGCTAATCCTAGCATGATAAAGAAGATTCAAAGAGAGTGAGATGCCAGCTCCTTTCATTCAGTCAGTAGCTTCAAACATTTCTGGTATATGAAAAACATGTTTTTCAATGGCAAAAATCAATGAATATTGTAAATGCACAAACAGTAATATCTCCACATTGCACGGTGCAATTCTGTAATTTTTAGCTTTTTCCTGTTAATCCTAGCATGATAAAGAAGATTCAAAGAGAGTGAGATGCCAGCTCCTTTCATTCAGTCAGTAGCTTCAAACATTTCTGGTATATGAAAAACAGGTTTTTCAATGGCAAAAATCAATGAATATTGTAAATGCACAAACAGTAATATCTCCACATTGCAAGGTGCAATTCTGAAATTTTTTGCTTTTTCCTGTTAATCCTAGCATGATAAAGAAGATTCAAAGAGAGTGAGATGCCAGCTCCTTTCATTCAGTCAGTAGCTTCAAACATTTCTGGTATATGAAAAACGTTTTTCAATGGCAAAAATCAATGAATATTGTAAATGCACAAACAGTAATATCTCCACATTGCACGGTGCAATTCTGAAATTTTTAGCTTTTTCCTGTTAATCCTAGCATGATAAAGAAGATTCAAAGAGAGTGAGATGCCAGCTCCTTTCATTCAGTCAGTAGCTTCAATCATTTCTGGTACATGAAAAACATGTTTTTCAATGGCAAAAATCAATGAATATTGTAAATGCACAAACAGTAATATCTCCACATTGCAAGGTGCAATTCTGAAATTTTTTGCTTTTTCCTGTTAATCCTAGCATGATAAAGAAGATTCAAAGAGAGTGAGATGCCAGCTCCTTTCATTCAGTCAGTAGCTTCAAACATTTCTGGTATATGAAAAACATGTTTTTCAATGGCAAAAATCAATGAATATTGTAAATGCACAAACAGTAATATCTCCACATTGCAAGGTGCAATTCTGAAATTTTTTGCTTTTTCCTGCTAATCCTAGCATGATAAAGAAGATTCAAAGAGAGTGAGATGCCAGCTCCTTTCATTCAGTCAGTAGCTTCAAACATTTCTGGTATATGAAAAACATGTTTTTCAATGGCAAAAATCAATGAATATTGTAAATGCACAAACAGTAATATCTCCACATTGCACGGTGCAATTCTGAAATTTTTAGCTTTTTCCTGTTAATCCTAGCATGATAAAGAAGATTCAAAGAGAGTGAGATGCCAGCTCCTTTCATTCAGTCAGTAGCTTCAAACATTTCTGGTATATGAAAAACATGTTTTTCAATGGCAAAAATCAATGAATATTGTAAATGCACAAACAGTAATATCTCCACATTGCAAGGTGCAATTCTGAAATTTTTTGCTTTTTCCTGTTAATCCTAGCATGATAAAGAAGATTCAAAGAGAGTGAGATGCCAGCTCCTTTCATTCAGTCAGTAGCTTCAAACATTTCTGGTATATGAAAAACATGTTTTTCAATGGCAAAAATCAATGAATATTGTAAATGCACAAACAGTAATATCTCCACATTGCAAGGTGCAATTCTGAAATTTTTTGCTTTTTCCTGCTAATCCTAGCATGATAAAGAAGATTCAAAGAGAGTGAGATGCCAGCTCCTTTCATTCAGTCAGTAGCTTCAAACATTTCTGGTATATGAAAAACATGTTTTTCAATGGCAAAAATCAATGAATATTGTAAATGCACAAACAGTAATATCTCCACATTGCACGGTGCAATTCTGAAATTTTTAGCTTTTTCCTCTTAATCCTAGCATGATAAAGAAGATTCAAAGAGGTTGAGATGCCAGCTCCTTTCATTCAGTCAGTAGCTTCAAACATTTCTGGTATATGAAAAACATGTTTTTCAATGGCAAAAATCAGTGAATATTGTAAATGCACAAACAGTAATATCTCCACATTGCAAGGTGCAATTCTGAAATTTTTTGCTTTTTCCTGTTAATCCTAGCATGATAAAGAAGATTCAAAGAGAGTGAGATGCCAGCTCCTTTCATTCAGTCAGTAGCTTCAAACATTTCTGGTATATGAAAAACATGTTTTTCAATGGCAAAAATCAATGAATATTGTAAATGCACAAACAGTAATATCTCCACATTGCACGGTGCAATTCTGAAATTTTTAGCTTTTTCCTGTTAATCCTAGCATGATAAAGAAGATTCAAAGAGGTTGAGATGCCAGCTCCTTTCATTCAGTCAGTAGCTTCAAACATTTCTGGTATATGAAAAACATGTTTTTCAATGGCAAAAATCAGTGAATATTGTAAATGCACAAACAGTAATATCTCCACATTGCAAGGTGCAATTCTGAAATTTTTTGCTTTTTCCTGCTAATCCTAGCATGATAAAGAAGATTCAAAGAGAGTGAGATGCCAGCTCCTTTCATTCAGTCAGTAGCTTCAAACATTTCTGGTATATGAAAAACATGTTTTTCAATGGCAAAAATCAATGAATATTGTAAATGCACAAACAGTAATATCTCCACATTGCAAGGTGCAATTCTGAAATTTTTTGCTTTTTCCTGTTAATCCTAGCATGATAAAGAAGATTCAAAGAGAGTGAGATGCCAGCTCCTTTCATTCAGTCAGTAGCTTCAAACATTTCTGGTATATGAAAAACATGTTTTTCAATGGCAAAAATCAATGAATATTGTAAATGCACAAACAGTAATATCTCCACATTGCAAGGTGCAATTCTGAAATTTTTTGCTTTTTCCTGCTAATCCTAGCATGATAAAGAAGATTCAAAGAGAGTGAGATGCCAGCTCCTTTCATTCAGTCAGTAGCTTCAAACATTTCTGGTATATGAAAAACATGTTTTTCAATGGCAAAAATCAATGAATATTGTAAATGCACAAACAGTAATATCTCCACATTGCACGGTGCAATTCTGAAATTTTTAGCTTTTTCCTGTTAATCCTAGCATGATAAAGAAGATTCAAAGAGAGTGAGATGCCAGCTCCTTTCATTCAGTCAGTAGCTTCAAACATTTCTGGTATATGAAAAACATGTTTTTCAATGGCAAAAATCAATGAATATTGTAAATGCACAAACAGTAATATCTCCACATTGCAAGGTGCAATTCTGAAATTTTTTGCTTTTTCCTGTTAATCCTAGCATGATAAAGAAGATTCAAAGAGAGTGAGATGCCAGCTCCTTTCATTCAGTCAGTAGCTTCAAACATTTCTGGTATATGAAAAACATGTTTTTCAATGGCAAAAATCAATGAATATTGTAAATGCACAAACAGTAATATCTCCACATTGCAAGGTGCAATTCTGAAATTTTTTGCTTTTTCCTGCTAATCCTAGCATGATAAAGAAGATTCAAAGAGAGTGAGATGCCAGCTCCTTTCATTCAGTCAGTAGCTTCAAACATTTCTGGTATATGAAAAACATGTTTTTCAATGGCAAAAATCAATGAATATTGTAAATGCACAAACAGTAATATCTCCACATTGCACGGTGCAATTCTGAAATTTTTAGCTTTTTCCTCTTAATCCTAGCATGATAAAGAAGATTCAAAGAGGTTGAGATGCCAGCTCCTTTCATTCAGTCAGTAGCTTCAAACATTTCTGGTATATGAAAAACATGTTTTTCAATGGCAAAAATCAGTGAATATTGTAAATGCACAAACAGTAATATCTCCACATTGCACGGTGCAATTCTGAAATTTTTAGCTTTTTCCTGTTAATCCTAGCATGATAAAGAAGATTCAAAGAGGTTGAGATGCCAGCTCCTTTCATTCAGTCAGTAGCTTCAAACATTTCTGGTATATGAAAAACATGTTTTTCAATGGCAAAAATCAGTGAATATTGTAAATGCACAAACAGTAATATCTCCACATTGCAAGGTGCAATTCTGAAATTTTTTGCTTTTTCCTGCTAATCCTAGCATGATAAAGAAGATTCAAAGAGAGTGAGATGCCAGCTCCTTTCATTCAGTCAGTAGCTTCAAACATTTCTGGTATATGAAAAACATGTTTTTCAATGGCAAAAATCAATGAATATTGTAAATGCACAAACAGTAATATCTCCACATTGCAAGGTGCAATTCTGAAATTTTTTGCTTTTTCCTGTTAATCCTAGCATGATAAAGAAGATTCAAAGAGAGTGAGATGCCAGCTCCTTTCATTCAGTCAGTAGCTTCAAACATTTCTGGTATATGAAAAACATGTTTTTCAATGGCAAAAATCAATGAATATTGTAAATGCACAAACAGTAATATCTCCACATTGCAAGGTGCAATTCTGAAATTTTTTGCTTTTTCCTGCTAATCCTAGCATGATAAAGAAGATTCAAAGAGAGTGAGATGCCAGCTCCTTTCATTCAGTCAGTAGCTTCAAACATTTCTGGTATATGAAAAACATGTTTTTCAATGGCAAAAATCAATGAATATTGTAAATGCACAAACAGTAATATCTCCACATTGCACGGTGCAATTCTGAAATTTTTAGCTTTTTCCTGTTAATCCTAGCATGATAAAGAAGATTCAAAGAGGTTGAGATGCCAGCTCCTTTCATTCAGTCAGTAGCTTCAAACATTTCTGGTATATGAAAAACATGTTTTTCAATGGCAAAAATCAGTGAATATTGTAAATGCACAAACAGTAATATCTCCACATTGCAAGGTGCAATTCTGAAATTTTTTGCTTTTTCCTGTTAATCCTAGCATGATAAAGAAGATTCAAAGAGAGTGAGATGCCAGCTCCTTTCATTCAGTCAGTAGCTTCAAACATTTCTGGTATATGAAAAACATGTTTTTCAATGGCAAAAATCAATGAATATTGTAAATGCACAAACAGTAATATCTCCACATTGCACGGTGCAATTCTGAAATTTTTAGCTTTTTCCTGTTAATCCTAGCATGATAAAGAAGATTCAAAGAGGTTGAGATGCCAGCTCCTTTCATTCAGTCAGTAGCTTCAAACATTTCTGGTATATGAAAAACATGTTTTTCAATGGCAAAAATCAGTGAATATTGTAAATGCACAAACAGTAATATCTCCACATTGCAAGGTGCAATTCTGAAATTTTTTGCTTTTTCCTGCTAATCCTAGCATGATAAAGAAGATTCAAAGAGAGTGAGATGCCAGCTCCTTTCATTCAGTCAGTAGCTTCAAACATTTCTGGTATATGAAAAACATGTTTTTCAATGGCAAAAATCAATGAATATTGTAAATGCACAAACAGTAATATCTCCACATTGCACGGTGCAATTCTGAAATTTTTAGCTTTTTCCTGTTAATCCTAGCATGATAAAGAAGATTCAAAGAGAGTGAGATGCCAGCTCCTTTCATTCAGTCAGTAGCTTCAAACATTTCTGGTATATGAAAATCATGTTTTTCAATGGCGGCAAAAATCAATGAATATTGTAAATGCACAAACAGTAATATCTCCACATTGCAAGGTGCAATTCTGAAATTTTTTGCTTTTTCCTGCTAATCCTAGCATGATAAAGAAGATTCAAAGAGAGTGAGATGCCAGCTCCTTTCATTCAGTCAGTAGCTTCAAACATTTCTGGTATATGAAAAACATGTTTTTCAATGGCAAAAATCAATGAATATTGTAAATGCACAAACAGTAATATCTCCACATTGCAAGGTGCAATTCTGAAATTTTTTGCTTTTTCCTGTTAATCCTAGCATGATAAAGAAGATTCAAAGAGAGTGAGATGCCAGCTCCTTTCATTCAGTCAGTAGCTTCAAACATTTCTGGTATATGAAAAACATGTTTTTCAATGGCAAAAATCAATGAATATTGTAAATGCACAAACAGTAATATCTCCACATTGCAAGGTGCAATTCTGAAATTTTTTGCTTTTTCCTGCTAATCCTAGCATGATAAAGAAGATTCAAAGAGAGTGAGATGCCAGCTCCTTTCATTCAGTCAGTAGCTTCAAACATTTCTGGTATATGAAAAACATGTTTTTCAATGGCAAAAATCAATGAATATTGTAAATGCACAAACAGTAATATCTCCACATTGCACGGTGCAATTCTGAAATTTTTAGCTTTTTCCTGTTAATCCTAGCATGATAAAGAAGATTCAAAGAGGTTGAGATGCCAGCTCCTTTCATTCAGTCAGTAGCTTCAAACATTTCTGGTATATGAAAAACATGTTTTTCAATGGCAAAAATCAGTGAATATTGTAAATGCACAAACAGTAATATCTCCACATTGCAAGGTGCAATTCTGAAATTTTTTGCTTTTTCCTGTTAATCCTAGCATGATAAAGAAGATTCAAAGAGAGTGAGATGCCAGCTCCTTTCATTCAGTCAGTAGCTTCAAACATTTCTGGTATATGAAAAACATGTTTTTCAATGGCAAAAATCAATGAATATTGTAAATGCACAAACAGTAATATCTCCACATTGCACGGTGCAATTCTGAAATTTTTAGCTTTTTCCTGTTAATCCTAGCATGATAAAGAAGATTCAAAGAGGTTGAGATGCCAGCTCCTTTCATTCAGTCAGTAGCTTCAAACATTTCTGGTATATGAAAAACATGTTTTTCAATGGCAAAAATCAGTGAATATTGTAAATGCACAAACAGTAATATCTCCACATTGCAAGGTGCAATTCTGAAATTTTTTGCTTTTTCCTGCTAATCCTAGCATGATAAAGAAGATTCAAAGAGAGTGAGATGCCAGCTCCTTTCATTCAGTCAGTAGCTTCAAACATTTCTGGTATATGAAAAACATGTTTTTCAATGGCAAAAATCAATGAATATTGTAAATGCACAAACAGTAATATCTCCACATTGCACGGTGCAATTCTGAAATTTTTAGCTTTTTCCTGTTAATCCTAGCATGATAAAGAAGATTCAAAGAGGTTGAGATGCCAGCTCCTTTCATTCAGTCAGTAGCTTCAAACATTTCTGGTATATGAAAAACATGTTTTTCAATGGCAAAAATCAGTGAATATTGTAAATGCACAAACAGTAATATCTCCACATTGCAAGGTGCAATTCTGAAATTTTTTGCTTTTTCCTGTTAATCCTAGCATGATAAAGAAGATTCAAAGAGAGTGAGATGCCAGCTCCTTTCATTCAGTCAGTAGCTTCAAACATTTCTGGTATATGAAAAACATGTTTTTCAATGGCAAAAATCAATGAATATTGTAAATGCACAAACAGTAATATCTCCACATTGCACGGTGCAATTCTGAAATTTTTAGCTTTTTCCTGTTAATCCTAGCATGATAAAGAAGATTCAAAGAGGTTGAGATGCCAGCTCCTTTCATTCAGTCAGTAGCTTCAAACATTTCTGGTATATGAAAAACATGTTTTTCAATGGCAAAAATCAGTGAATATTGTAAATGCACAAACAGTAATATCTCCACATTGCAAGGTGCAATTCTGAAATTTTTTGCTTTTTCCTGCTAATCCTAGCATGATAAAGAAGATTCAAAGAGAGTGAGATGCCAGCTCCTTTCATTCAGTCAGTAGCTTCAAACATTTCTGGTATATGAAAAACATGTTTTTCAATGGCAAAAATCAATGAATATTGTAAATGCACAAACAGTAATATCTCCACATTGCACGGTGCAATTCTGAAATTTTTAGCTTTTTCCTGTTAATCCTAGCATGATAAAGAAGATTCAAAGAGAGTGAGATGCCAGCTCCTTTCATTCAGTCAGTAGCTTCAAACATTTCTGGTATATGAAAATCATGTTTTTCAATGGCGGCAAAAATCAATGAATATTGTAAATGCACAAACAGTAATATCTCCACATTGCAAGGTGCAATTCTGAAATTTTTTGCTTTTTCCTGCTAATCCTAGCATGATAAAGAAGATTCAAAGAGAGTGAGATGCCAGCTCCTTTCATTCAGTCAGTAGCTTCAAACATTTCTGGTATATGAAAAACATGTTTTTCAATGGCAAAAATCAATGAATATTGTAAATGCACAAACAGTAATATCTCCACATTGCAAGGTGCAATTCTGAAATTTTTTGCTTTTTCCTGTTAATCCTAGCATGATAAAGAAGATTCAAAGAGAGTGAGATGCCAGCTCCTTTCATTCAGTCAGTAGCTTCAAACATTTCTGGTATATGAAAAACATGTTTTTCAATGGCAAAAATCAATGAATATTGTAAATGCACAAACAGTAATATCTCCACATTGCAAGGTGCAATTCTGAAATTTTTTGCTTTTTCCTGCTAATCCTAGCATGATAAAGAAGATTCAAAGAGAGTGAGATGCCAGCTCCTTTCATTCAGTCAGTAGCTTCAAACATTTCTGGTATATGAAAAACATGTTTTTCAATGGCAAAAATCAATGAATATTGTAAATGCACAAACAGTAATATCTCCACATTGCACGGTGCAATTCTGAAATTTTTAGCTTTTTCCTGTTAATCCTAGCATGATAAAGAAGATTCAAAGAGAGTGAGATGCCAGCTCCTTTCATTCAGTCAGTAGCTTCAAACATTTCTGGTATATGAAAAACATGTTTTTCAATGGCAAAAATCAATGAATATTGTAAATGCACAAACAGTAATATCTCCACATTGCAAGGTGCAATTCTGAAATTTTTTGCTTTTTCCTGTTAATCCTAGCATGATAAAGAAGATTCAAAGAGAGTGAGATGCCAGCTCCTTTCATTCAGTCAGTAGCTTCAAACATTTCTGGTATATGAAAAACATGTTTTTCAATGGCAAAAATCAATGAATATTGTAAATGCACAAACAGTAATATCTCCACATTGCAAGGTGCAATTCTGAAATTTTTTGCTTTTTCCTGCTAATCCTAGCATGATAAAGAAGATTCAAAGAGAGTGAGATGCCAGCTCCTTTCATTCAGTCAGTAGCTTCAAACATTTCTGGTATATGAAAAACATGTTTTTCAATGGCAAAAATCAATGAATATTGTAAATGCACAAACAGTAATATCTCCACATTGCACGGTGCAATTCTGAAATTTTTAGCTTTTTCCTGTTAATCCTAGCATGATAAAGAAGATTCAAAGAGGTTGAGATGCCAGCTCCTTTCATTCAGTCAGTAGCTTCAAACATTTCTGGTATATGAAAAACATGTTTTTCAATGGCAAAAATCAGTGAATATTGTAAATGCACAAACAGTAATATCTCCACATTGCAAGGTGCAATTCTGAAATTTTTTGCTTTTTCCTGTTAATCCTAGCATGATAAAGAAGATTCAAAGAGAGTGAGATGCCAGCTCCTTTCATTCAGTCAGTAGCTTCAAACATTTCTGGTATATGAAAAACATGTTTTTCAATGGCAAAAATCAATGAATATTGTAAATGCACAAACAGTAATATCTCCACATTGCACGGTGCAATTCTGAAATTTTTAGCTTTTTCCTGTTAATCCTAGCATGATAAAGAAGATTCAAAGAGGTTGAGATGCCAGCTCCTTTCATTCAGTCAGTAGCTTCAAACATTTCTGGTATATGAAAAACATGTTTTTCAATGGCAAAAATCAGTGAATATTGTAAATGCACAAACAGTAATATCTCCACATTGCAAGGTGCAATTCTGAAATTTTTTGCTTTTTCCTGCTAATCCTAGCATGATAAAGAAGATTCAAAGAGAGTGAGATGCCAGCTCCTTTCATTCAGTCAGTAGCTTCAAACATTTCTGGTATATGAAAAACATGTTTTTCAATGGCAAAAATCAATGAATATTGTAAATGCACAAACAGTAATATCTCCACATTGCAAGGTGCAATTCTGAAATTTTTTGCTTTTTCCTGTTAATCCTAGCATGATAAAGAAGATTCAAAGAGAGTGAGATGCCAGCTCCTTTCATTCAGTCAGTAGCTTCAAACATTTCTGGTATATGAAAAACATGTTTTTCAATGGCAAAAATCAATGAATATTGTAAATGCACAAACAGTAATATCTCCACATTGCAAGGTGCAATTCTGAAATTTTTTGCTTTTTCCTGCTAATCCTAGCATGATAAAGAAGATTCAAAGAGAGTGAGATGCCAGCTCCTTTCATTCAGTCAGTAGCTTCAAACATTTCTGGTATATGAAAAACATGTTTTTCAATGGCAAAAATCAATGAATATTGTAAATGCACAAACAGTAATATCTCCACATTGCACGGTGCAATTCTGAAATTTTTAGCTTTTTCCTGTTAATCCTAGCATGATAAAGAAGATTCAAAGAGGTTGAGATGCCAGCTCCTTTCATTCAGTCAGTAGCTTCAAACATTTCTGGTATATGAAAAACATGTTTTTCAATGGCAAAAATCAGTGAATATTGTAAATGCACAAACAGTAATATCTCCACATTGCAAGGTGCAATTCTGAAATTTTTTGCTTTTTCCTGTTAATCCTAGCATGATAAAGAAGATTCAAAGAGAGTGAGATGCCAGCTCCTTTCATTCAGTCAGTAGCTTCAAACATTTCTGGTATATGAAAAACATGTTTTTCAATGGCAAAAATCAATGAATATTGTAAATGCACAAACAGTAATATCTCCACATTGCACGGTGCAATTCTGAAATTTTTAGCTTTTTCCTGTTAATCCTAGCATGATAAAGAAGATTCAAAGAGGTTGAGATGCCAGCTCCTTTCATTCAGTCAGTAGCTTCAAACATTTCTGGTATATGAAAAACATGTTTTTCAATGGCAAAAATCAGTGAATATTGTAAATGCACAAACAGTAATATCTCCACATTGCAAGGTGCAATTCTGAAATTTTTTGCTTTTTCCTGCTAATCCTAGCATGATAAAGAAGATTCAAAGAGAGTGAGATGCCAGCTCCTTTCATTCAGTCAGTAGCTTCAAACATTTCTGGTATATGAAAAACATGTTTTTCAATGGCAAAAATCAATGAATATTGTAAATGCACAAACAGTAATATCTCCACATTGCACGGTGCAATTCTGAAATTTTTAGCTTTTTCCTGTTAATCCTAGCATGATAAAGAAGATTCAAAGAGAGTGAGATGCCAGCTCCTTTCATTCAGTCAGTAGCTTCAAACATTTCTGGTATATGAAAATCATGTTTTTCAATGGCGGCAAAAATCAATGAATATTGTAAATGCACAAACAGTAATATCTCCACATTGCAAGGTGCAATTCTGAAATTTTTTGCTTTTTCCTGCTAATCCTAGCATGATAAAGAAGATTCAAAGAGAGTGAGATGCCAGCTCCTTTCATTCAGTCAGTAGCTTCAAACATTTCTGGTATATGAAAAACATGTTTTTCAATGGCAAAAATCAATGAATATTGTAAATGCACAAACAGTAATATCTCCACATTGCAAGGTGCAATTCTGAAATTTTTTGCTTTTTCCTGTTAATCCTAGCATGATAAAGAAGATTCAAAGAGAGTGAGATGCCAGCTCCTTTCATTCAGTCAGTAGCTTCAAACATTTCTGGTATATGAAAAACATGTTTTTCAATGGCAAAAATCAATGAATATTGTAAATGCACAAACAGTAATATCTCCACATTGCAAGGTGCAATTCTGAAATTTTTTGCTTTTTCCTGCTAATCCTAGCATGATAAAGAAGATTCAAAGAGAGTGAGATGCCAGCTCCTTTCATTCAGTCAGTAGCTTCAAACATTTCTGGTATATGAAAAACATGTTTTTCAATGGCAAAAATCAATGAATATTGTAAATGCACAAACAGTAATATCTCCACATTGCACGGTGCAATTCTGAAATTTTTAGCTTTTTCCTGTTAATCCTAGCATGATAAAGAAGATTCAAAGAGGTTGAGATGCCAGCTCCTTTCATTCAGTCAGTAGCTTCAAACATTTCTGGTATATGAAAAACATGTTTTTCAATGGCAAAAATCAGTGAATATTGTAAATGCAC
Source organism: Phyllobates terribilis (assembly GCF_046119375.1). Taxonomy (NCBI): domain Eukaryota; kingdom Metazoa; phylum Chordata; class Amphibia; order Anura; family Dendrobatidae; genus Phyllobates; species Phyllobates terribilis. Next base: position 31,720 of record NW_027370198.1, read on the forward strand.
AAACAGTAATATCTCCACATTGCAAGGTGCAATTCTGAAATTTTTTGCTTTTTCCTGTTAATCCTAGCATGATAAAGAAGATTCAAAGAGAGTGAGATGCCAGCTCCTTTCATTCAGTCAGTAGCTTCAAACATTTCTGGTATATGAAAAACATGTTTTTCAATGGCAAAAATCAATGAATATTGTAAATGCACAAACAGTAATATCTCCACATTGCACGGTGCAATTCTGAAATTTTTAGCTTTTTCCTGTTAATCCTAGCATGATAAAGAAGATTCAAAGAGGTTGAGATGCCAGCTCCTTTCATTCAGTCAGTAGCTTCAAACATTTCTGGTATATGAAAAACATGTTTTTCAATGGCAAAAATCAGTGAATATTGTAAATGCACAAACAGTAATATCTCCACATTGCAAGGTGCAATTCTGAAATTTTTTGCTTTTTCCTGCTAATCCTAGCATGATAAAGAAGATTCAAAGAGAGTGAGATGCCAGCTCCTTTCATTCAGTCAGTAGCTTCAAACATTTCTGGTATATGAAAAACATGTTTTTCAATGGCAAAAATCAATGAATATTGTAAATGCACAAACAGTAATATCTCCACATTGCACGGTGCAATTCTGAAATTTTTAGCTTTTTCCTGTTAATCCTAGCATGATAAAGAAGATTCAAAGAGGTTGAGATGCCAGCTCCTTTCATTCAGTCAGTAGCTTCAAACATTTCTGGTATATGAAAAACATGTTTTTCAATGGCAAAAATCAGTGAATATTGTAAATGCACAAACAGTAATATCTCCACATTGCAAGGTGCAATTCTGAAATTTTTTGCTTTTTCCTGTTAATCCTAGCATGATAAAGAAGATTCAAAGAGAGTGAGATGCCAGCTCCTTTCATTCAGTCAGTAGCTTCAAACATTTCTGGTATATGAAAAACATGTTTTTCAATGGCAAAAATCAATGAATATTGTAAATGCACAAACAGTAATATCTCCACATTGCACGGTGCAATTCTGAAATTTTTAGCTTTTTCCTGTTAATCCTAGCATGATAAAGAAGATTCAAAGAGGTTGAGATGCCAGCTCCTTTCATTCAGTCAGTAGCTTCAAACATTTCTGGTATATGAAAAACATGTTTTTCAATGGCAAAAATCAGTGAATATTGTAAATGCACAAACAGTAATATCTCCACATTGCAAGGTGCAATTCTGAAATTTTTTGCTTTTTCCTGCTAATCCTAGCATGATAAAGAAGATTCAAAGAGAGTGAGATGCCAGCTCCTTTCATTCAGTCAGTAGCTTCAAACATTTCTGGTATATGAAAAACATGTTTTTCAATGGCAAAAATCAATGAATATTGTAAATGCACAAACAGTAATATCTCCACATTGCACGGTGCAATTCTGAAATTTTTAGCTTTTTCCTGTTAATCCTAGCATGATAAAGAAGATTCAAAGAGAGTGAGATGCCAGCTCCTTTCATTCAGTCAGTAGCTTCAAACATTTCTGGTATATGAAAATCATGTTTTTCAATGGCGGCAAAAATCAATGAATATTGTAAATGCACAAACAGTAATATCTCCACATTGCAAGGTGCAATTCTGAAATTTTTTGCTTTTTCCTGCTAATCCTAGCATGATAAAGAAGATTCAAAGAGAGTGAGATGCCAGCTCCTTTCATTCAGTCAGTAGCTTCAAACATTTCTGGTATATGAAAAACATGTTTTTCAATGGCAAAAATCAATGAATATTGTAAATGCACAAACAGTAATATCTCCACATTGCAAGGTGCAATTCTGAAATTTTTTGCTTTTTCCTGTTAATCCTAGCATGATAAAGAAGATTCAAAGAGAGTGAGATGCCAGCTCCTTTCATTCAGTCAGTAGCTTCAAACATTTCTGGTATATGAAAAACATGTTTTTCAATGGCAAAAATCAATGAATATTGTAAATGCACAAACAGTAATATCTCCACATTGCAAGGTGCAATTCTGAAATTTTTTGCTTTTTCCTGCTAATCCTAGCATGATAAAGAAGATTCAAAGAGAGTGAGATGCCAGCTCCTTTCATTCAGTCAGTAGCTTCAAACATTTCTGGTATATGAAAAACATGTTTTTCAATGGCAAAAATCAATGAATATTGTAAATGCACAAACAGTAATATCTCCACATTGCACGGTGCAATTCTGAAATTTTTAGCTTTTTCCTGTTAATCCTAGCATGATAAAGAAGATTCAAAGAGAGTGAGATGCCAGCTCCTTTCATTCAGTCAGTAGCTTCAAACATTTCTGGTATATGAAAAACATGTTTTTCAATGGCAAAAATCAATGAATATTGTAAATGCACAAACAGTAATATCTCCACATTGCACGGTGCAATTCTGAAATTTTTAGCTTTTTCCTGTTAATCCTAGCATGATAAAGAAGATTCAAAGAGAGTGAGATGCCAGCTCCTTTCATTCAGTCAGTAGCTTCAAACATTTCTGGTACATGAAAAACATGTTTTTCAATGGCAAAAATCAATGAATATTGTAAATGCACAAACAGTAATATCTCCACATTGCAAGGTGCAATTCTGAAATTTTTTGCTTTTTCCTGTTAATCCTAGCATGATAAAGAAGATTCAAAGAGAGTGAGATGCCAGCTCCTTTCATTCAGTCAGTAGCTTCAAACATTTCTGGTATATGAAAAACATGTTTTTCAATGGCAAAAATCAATGAATATTGTAAATGCACAAACAGTAATATCTCCACATTGCAAGGTGCAATTCTGAAATTTTTTGCTTTTTCCTGCTAATCCTAGCATGATAAAGAAGATTCAAAGAGAGTGAGATGCCAGCTCCTTTCATTCAGTCAGTAGCTTCAAACATTTCTGGTATATGAAAAACATGTTTTTCAATGGCAAAAATCAATGAATATTGTAAATGCACAAACAGTAATATCTCCACATTGCACGGTGCAATTCTGAAATTTTTAGCTTTTTCCTGTTAATCCTAGCATGATAAAGAAGATTCAAAGAGAGTGAGATGCCAGCTCCTTTCATTCAGTCAGTAGCTTCAAACATTTCTGGTATATGAAAAACATGTTTTTCAATGGCAAAAATCAATGAATATTGTAAATGCACAAACAGTAATATCTCCACATTGCAAGGTGCAATTCTGAAATTTTTTGCTTTTTCCTGTTAATCCTAGCATGATAAAGAAGATTCAAAGAGAGTGAGATGCCAGCTCCTTTCATTCAGTCAGTAGCTTCAAACATTTCTGGTATATGAAAAACATGTTTTTCAATGGCAAAAATCAATGAATATTGTAAATGCACAAACAGTAATATCTCCACATTGCAAGGTGCAATTCTGAAATTTTTTGCTTTATCCTGCTAATCCTAGCATGATAAAGAAGATTCAAAGAGAGTGAGATGCCAGCTCCTTTCATTCAGTCAGTAGCTTCAAACATTTCTGGTATATGAAAAACATGTTTTTCAATGGCAAAAATCAATGAATATTGTAAATGCACAAACAGTAATATCTCCACATTGCACGGTGCAATTCTGAAATTTTTAGCTTTTTCCTGTTAATCCTAGCATGATAAAGAAGATTCAAAGAGGTTGAGATGCCAGCTCCTTTCATTCAGTCAGTAGCTTCAAACATTTCTGGTATATGAAAAACATGTTTTTCAATGGCAAAAATCAGTGAATATTGTAAATGCACAAACAGTAATATCTCCACATTGCAAGGTGCAATTCTGAAATTTTTTGCTTTTTCCTGTTAATCCTAGCATGATAAAGAAGATTCAAAGAGAGTGAGATGCCAGCTCCTTTCATTCAGTCAGTAGCTTCAAACATTTCTGGTATATGAAAAACATGTTTTTCAATGGCAAAAATCAATGAATATTGTAAATGCACAAACAGTAATATCTCCACATTGCAAGGTGCAATTCTGAAATTTTTTGCTTTTTCCTGCTAATCCTAGCATGATAAAGAAGATTCAAAGAGAGTGAGATGCCAGCTCCTTTCATTCAGTCAGTAGCTTCAAACATTTCTGGTATATGAAAAACATGTTTTTCAATGGCAAAAATCAATGAATATTGTAAATGCACAAACAGTAATATCTCCACATTGCACGGTGCAATTCTGAAATTTTTAGCTTTTTCCTGTTAATCCTAGCATGATAAAGAAGATTCAAAGAGAGTGAGATGCCAGCTCCTTTCATTCAGTCAGTAGCTTCAAACATTTCTGGTATATGAAAAACATGTTTTTCAATGGCAAAAATCAATGAATATTGTAAATGCACAAACAGTAATATCTCCACATTGCAAGGTGCAATTCTGAAATTTTTTGCTTTTTCCTGTTAATCCTAGCATGATAAAGAAGATTCAAAGAGAGTGAGATGCCAGCTCCTTTCATTCAGTCAGTAGCTTCAAACATTTCTGGTATATGAAAAACATGTTTTTCAATGGCAAAAATCAATGAATATTGTAAATGCACAAACAGTAATATCTCCACATTGCAAGGTGCAATTCTGAAATTTTTTGCTTTTTCCTGCTAATCCTAGCATGATAAAGAAGATTCAAAGAGAGTGAGATGCCAGCTCCTTTCATTCAGTCAGTAGCTTCAAACATTTCTGGTATATGAAAAACATGTTTTTCAATGGCAAAAATCAATGAATATTGTAAATGCACAAACAGTAATATCTCCACATTGCACGGTGCAATTCTGAAATTTTTAGCTTTTTCCTGTTAATCCTAGCATGATAAAGAAGATTCAAAGAGAGTGAGATGCCAGCTCCTTTCATTCAGTCAGTAGCTTCAAACATTTCTGGTATATGAAAAACATGTTTTTCAATGGCAAAAATCAATGAATATTGTAAATGCACAAACAGTAATATCTCCACATTGCACGGTGCAATTCTGAAATTTTTAGCTTTTTCCTGTTAATCCTAGCATGATAAAGAAGATTCAAAGAGAGTGAGATGCCAGCTCCTTTCATTCAGTCAGTAGCTTCAAACATTTCTGGTATATGAAAAACATGTTTTTCAATGGCAAAAATCAATGAATATTGTAAATGCACAAACAGTAATATCTCCACATTGCAAGGTGCAATTCTGAAATTTTTTGCTTTTTCCTGTTAATCCTAGCATGATAAAGAAGATTCAAAGAGAGTGAGATGCCAGCTCCTTTCATTCAGTCAGTAGCTTCAAACATTTCTGGTATATGAAAAACATGTTTTTCAATGGCAAAAATCAATGAATATTGTAAATGCACAAACAGTAATATCTCCACATTGCAAGGTGCAATTCTGAAATTTTTTGCTTTTTCCTGCTAATCCTAGCATGATAAAGAAGATTCAAAGAGAGTGAGATGCCAGCTCCTTTCATTCAGTCAGTAGCTTCAAACATTTCTGGTATATGAAAAACATGTTTTTCAATGGCAAAAATCAATGAATATTGTAAATGCACAAACAGTAATATCTCCACATTGCACGGTGCAATTCTGAAATTTTTAGCTTTTTCCTGTTAATCCTAGCATGATAAAGAAGATTCAAAGAGAGTGAGATGCCAGCTCCTTTCATTCAGTCAGTAGCTTCAAACATTTCTGGTATATGAAAAACATGTTTTTCAATGGCAAAAATCAATGAATATTGTAAATGCACAAACAGTAATATCTCCACATTGCAAGGTGCAATTCTGAAATTTTTTGCTTTTTCCTGCTAATCCTAGCATGATAAAGAAGATTCAAAGAGAGTGAGATGCCAGCTCCTTTCATTCAGTCAGTAGCTTCAAACATTTCTGGTATATGAAAAACATGTTTTTCAATGGCAAAAATCAATGAATATTGTAAATGCACAAACAGTAATATCTC